>NW_011494680.1:10387847-10391355 GCF_000754665.1 Bison bison bison
GTGTAGCCACGGAGAAGGCGATGGCACCCCACTCCAGTACTCTTGCCTGGAAAATCCCATGGATGGAGGAGCCTGGTAGGCTGCAGTCCATGGGGTTGCAAAGAGTCAGACACAACTGAGCGACTTCACTTTCACTTTTCACTTTGATGCATTGGAGAAGGAAATGGCAACCTACTCCAGTGTTCTTGCCTGGAGAATCCCAGGGATGGAGGGGAGCCTCGTGGGCTGCCGTCTCTGGGGTCACACAGAGTCAGACACGACTGAAGCGACTTAGCAGCAGCAGTGTAGCCAATAGAGACATTTTAGTAACCTATCTAATGTCTAAATCCAGTGATTTACAAGAAGGGAAGTTCAACCCAAATGTAGGTGACCTCCAAACCTATGCTTTCTCCTGCTAGAGCATTTTGCATCAAAAGAATTTACTGCTTTTGAAAATAGTGATTTCCCTGTAATTGGCCATATGCAAACAAGGCTTCATGACCTCCTGGCTTCAGTGATGCATAGCAGATTCTGACATAAACAGGTGGCTTGTCAGGTTACCTTTCAAGTGAGATCTGACCCTTAGGACTCCAGAAAGCTATGAAAATGTTGGTTTTCTTATTTAAAAATTAGTTGCAAATGTTGTATCTGTCTCATAGTTTAAAATAAAATCTAAAGGTGAACCACTCTGAATAATTCAATCATACATGCGTGTTTACATGCTAAGTTGTTTCAGTTCAGTTCAGTTCAGTCTCTCAGTCGTGTCTGACTTTTTGCAACCCCAAGGACTGCAGCACACCAGGCTTCCCTGTCCATCACCAACTCCCAGAGCTTGCTCAAATTCATGTCCATCAAGTTGGTGATGCCATTCAATCCTCTGTTGTCCGCTTCTTTTCCTGCCTTCAATCTTCCCAAGCATCAAGGTCTTTTCCAGTGAGTCAGTTCTTCATATCAGATGGCCAAAGTATTAGGGCTTCAGCTTGACCATCAGTCCTTCCAATGAATATTCAGGACTGATTTCCTTTAAGATTGCCTGGTTTGATCTCCTTGCTGTTCAAGGGACTCTCAAGAACCTTCTCCAACACCACAGTTCAAAAGCATCAACTCTTCAGCACTCAGCTTTCTTTATGGTCCAACCCTCACATCCATACACAACTACTGGAAAAACCATAGCTTTGACTAGACGGACCTTTGTTGGCAAAGTAATGTCTCTGTTTTTTAATATGCTATCTAGGTTGGTCCTAGCTTTTCTTCCAAGGAGCAAGCGTCTTTTAATTTCATGGCTGCAGTCACCATCTCCAGTGATTTTGGAGCCCCAAAAAATAAAGTCTCTCTTCGCTTCCATTGTTTCCCCAACTATTTGCCATGTAGTGATGGGACCAAATGCCATGATCTTTGTTTTTTTGAATGTTGAGCTTTAAGCCAACTTTTTCACTCTCCTCTTTGACTTTCATCAAGAGGCTCTTCAGTTCCTCTTCACTTTCTGCCATAAGGGTGGTGTCATCTGCATATCTGAGGTTATTGATATTTCTCCCTGAAATCTTGATTCCAATTTGTGCTTCATCCAGTCCAGCATTTTGCATGATAAGAGTACATAAATAAGCAGGGTGACAATATACAGCCATGACGTACTCCTCCAATTTGGAACCTGTCCTTTGTTTCATGTCCAGTTCTAACTGTTGCTTCTTGACCTGCATGCAGATTTCTCAGGAGGCAGGTAAAGTGGTCTGGTATTCCAATCTCTTTAAGAATTTTCCAGAGTTTGCTATAATACACACAGTCAAAGGCTTTACTGTAGTTAGTGAAGCAGAAGTAGATATTTTTCTGGAATTCTCTTGCTTTTTCTATGATCCAATAAATGTTGGCAGTTTGATCTCTGGTTCTTCTACCTTTCCAAATCCAGCTTGAACATCTTGGAGTTCTTGGTTCACACACTATTGAAGTCTAGCTTCAGTCGTGTCCAACTCTTTGTGACCCTATGGACTGTCACCCACCAGGCTCCTCTGTTCATGAGGATTCTCCAGGCAAGAATACTGGAATGGATTGTCATGCCCTCCTCCAGGGGATCGTCCCAACACAGGGATCAAACCCACGTCTCTTACATTTCCTGCAGTGGCAGGCAGGTTCTTCACTACTACTACCTGGGAAGCCAAATCCATTCAACTAACTGGGAAAACTATATTAGGAATATGAGTTTTTTGACTGAAGAGTAGCAATTTAGTTCAAAGCAAGAAATGTTTTATGTGCTTACTCCTTCCTCAATAGAAAAGATGAAATGTGGACATGGAAATACCATATGCATTGGAATTCCATATAGGTACTTAAACATGTAGTATAAATATCTACATTGTGAAATATCCATGATCAGCATGACAAATACAAGCAGACAAGCAGTATGTGAGGTGTTATTCTGTTTTTATTTGAAGTTATTTCTCATTATATAGAATATAAAAGCCTGAAGGTAGGTGCATGCATGCCTACAATAAATGCTTAGCTTAAGTGTGGTTGTTTTAAAAAAGTGGGAGTAGATTGGGAAAAGGAAAAAATTAGGCATATAATACATAGATAGATAGATATAAGGATATCAATTTAGTTCAGTTCAGTGGCTCAGTCGTGTCCGACTCTTTGTGACCCCATGAATCAAAGCACGCCAGGCCTCCCTGTCCATCACCAACTCCCAGAGTTCACTCAAACTCATGTCCATATGGTCAGTGATGCCATCCAGCCATCTCATCCTCTGTCATCCCCTTCTCCTCCTGCCCCCAATCCCTCCCAGCATCAGGGTCTTTTCCAATGAGTCAACTCTTCACATGAAGTGGCCAAAGTACTGGAGTTTCAGCTTTAGCATCATTCCTTCAAAGAACACCCAGGGCTGATCTCCTTCAGAATGGACTGGTTGGATCTCCTTGCAGTCCAAGGTATTCTCAAAAGTCTTCTCCAACACCACAGTTCAAAAGCATTATATTACCATTTTTTTTAAGGTTTTAGCCATAAGCTATTGATGCCCTAATTTATTTAACTAAAAATACATGTCATTAGCTTATATAGCTAGCAGACTTCTAGAAGAAGCAAGAGTCCTGATAAACATCTCGCACACTCTAGAGCTGCAAACTCTGACAGCAGTATCTCTGTGATCTCTCCCCAAGCCTGCTCCAAAGCTACTTGGATCGCTAATCTTTCTTGTCAAAGATCCTCCAAGTTTCACAGGGAGAAGATCTTGGTGATTCCTGGTCTGTGTCTTTGGTCTCAGCTACTCAACACGAGTAGCTTATTTAACTTCTATGCAGAGTACATCATGAGAAATGCTGGACTGGAAGAAACACAAGCTGGAATCAAGATTTCCGGGAGAAATATCAATAACCTCAGATATGCAGATAACACCACCCTTATGGCAGAAAGAGGAACTCAAAAGCCTCTTGATGAAAGTGAAAGTGGAGAGTGAAAAAGTTGGCTTAAAGCTCAACATTCAGAAAACGAAGATCATGGCATCTGGTCCCATCACTTCATGGCAAATAGATGGGGAAACAGT
>NW_011494680.1:10391504-10414974 GCF_000754665.1 Bison bison bison
TGCTTTTGAACTGTGGTGTTGGAAAAGACTCTTGAGAGTCCCTTGGACTGCAAGGAGATCCAACCAGTCCATTCTGAAGGAGATCAGCCCTGGGATTTCTTTGGAAAGAATGATGCTAAAGCTGAAACTCCAGTACTTTGGCCACCTCATGCGAAGAGTTGACTCATTGGAAAAGACTTTGATGCTGGGAGGGATTGGGGGCAGGAGGAGAAGAGGATGACAGAGGATGAGACGGCTGGATGGCATCACTGACTCGATGGACATGAGTCTGAGTGAACTCCAGGAGTTGGTGATAGACAGGGAGGCCTGGCGTGCTGCGATTCATGGGGTTGCAAAGAGTCGGACACGACTGAGCGACTGAACTGAACTGAACTCAACACGAGTTCAGCAAACACTTTCCATGAAAATGAAAACTCAAGGGAAGGCAGGAAGTCGGGGAAAGTTGTCCACAGGACCCCAGGGCAGGCAGGGGGATGCAGACAGAAACTTGAGTTTGTTTCGGTCCAGGCGGGGTGTGTTCAAGGCCTTGGGCAAGCTACTTGAATAAATAAGGTGGAGATTCCAGGCTTGGAGCAAAGCAGAGAAATCAAACGGGGTGCCCAAGGAGAGGGTAATCTGACCAGAGGGGAGTAGTGTTTTCTCTCTTTCAGGCAAGAAAACCTGGAGGGCATTCAACTCAGTAAGGACACGTCAGGAGGAAAGCAGAGAGTTGGAATCTGTGGCAGAAAGAGGCTGCGGTAAAAAGAAAGAGTCCAGGAAAAGCAGGGAGTACTTTCGGCAGTGATGCTCATGATCCCGGAGGCAAGGGGAGGGGAGGTGAGCAGAGGGATGTCAGGGAGGATAAGAGGAGAGAACGCTAAGCTTCCGTCTTCTTGAAAGATGTGGATAGGGAGCTTGATAGCTCTAGAAACGCAATTATTCTTACTAATATGAAAAGCTATTTCAGATGATCTCCAGGAAGTCAAAAATAAAATATTCAAAGGCAATCAAATATACCACCATAATACTCAGTTAACCTATCATTACTTAAAGTTGTCGGTGCTAGCCCATAATGAACATTATTTTCTATCCCAGAGAAATACCTGTCAGTGTACTGAGGATAAGGGGAAAACCCTTAATCATGCTTTCCTTTGTCCTGGCTGAAACTGTTTTCCACCTGCTCCCTTGCTCTTCTGATTTATCTCAGAGATAATGTGAGCTATTTCACCATGACAATGGGAAGCATTCAGTGTGGTTATCTGTTTGGGATCACCTGATAGTAGACAGTGGTTTCAGAGCTTACCTGCTGGCCCCTGGTACAGACAGCAGAGGGGCCCACGTGGTCATGACATGGTTTGTCCTGAGAACCAGGAATAGATGTCTCACTTGTGAATCATTTTCAACAATGATGAATGAAATGACCCATCTATTCCAGTACTGTCAGAAAAGAGTCATCTTACTTCTTCACCCAAAATCTTTTCTAAGTCTCTCAGTTCAGTTCAATTCAGTCGTTCAGTCATGTCCAACTCTTTGTGACCCCATGGACTGCAGCATGCCAGGCTTCCCTGTCCATCACCACCTCCCAGAGCTTGCTCAAACTCATGTCCATCTAGTTGGTGATGCCATCCAATCATATCATCCCCTGTCATCCCCTTCTCCTCCTGCCATCAATCTTCCCCAGCATCAGGGTCTTTTCCAATGAGTCATTTCTTCACATCAGGTGGCCAAAGTATTGGAGCTTTAGTTTAGCATCAGTCCTTCCAATGAATATTCTGGACCGATTTCCTGTCTGTAAAACATATAAAATCAGAAAAATTAGTACAAACAGGTATATGTCCTTTTAATTAGATTTATTTTTTTTTATAAAGAAAAATACTTAATCACTCCTTGACCATCTCTGCAACTGATTCCTCTGCAATGTTTCTGAAAGAGAACATACTGAAAAGCTCACTTGAGAAGGGATCCTGAAATAAGGAGTTTGTGTGTTAGTCGCTCAGTCATATCTGACTCTTTGTGAGCCTATGGGCTGTAGCTCGCCAGGCTCCTCTGTCCATGGGATTCTCCAGGCAAGAATATGGAGTGGGTTGCCATTCCCTTCTCCAGGGGACCTTCCTGACCCAGGGAACGAACACAGATCTTCCACATTGCAGGCAGATTCTTTACCATCTGAGCTACAAGGGAATAAGGAGAGAACAGGGTAAGTGGGAGAGAAGCACAGGCAGGAAGGTGAAGAGGGCAGAGGTTTTGCATCCATGAAGGCAGGCAGGCCTCATGATAGTAAAAACCAAACAGAGCAAACTCTGCCTTTGGTACGCCTACCTCCCTTCCTACCACTCTCCTTTCCTGTTTTCTGGTACCTGCTTCTCAGGGTGGTTCTATTCCAGTGGGCCTCAGCCTGGGTGAGCTTGCCCAGCCTACATGGAAAGCAAAGAATGCACACTAAATTTTTTTAAGTTTTTATTGGAATATAGTTGCTCTACAATGTTGTGTTATTTTCTACTGTACAGCAAAGTGAATCAGCCATACAGTTACTAGACCTAGAGATTGTCATACAGAGTAAAGTCAGAGAGAGAAAAACAAACGTATGTGGAATCTAGAAAAATGGTGCAGATGAACCTGTCTGCAAAGAAGAAATAGAGACACAGGTATAGAGAACAAACGTATGGACACCAAGGGGAGAAAGGGGCGTGGGATGAATTGGGAGACTGGGAATGACACATATACACTACTGTGTATGAATTAAGGGCCTCCCAGGCGGTGCTGGTGATAAGGAATCTGCCTGCCAATGCAGGAAATGCAAGAAACTTGGGCAGGTTACAGTCAACAGGGTCCCAAAGAGTCGGACACAATAGATCGACTGATACACTACTGTGTATAAAATAGCTAACTAATGCACATGATATTTAAATTCCCTTTTCCTTCCATTTCTGTTCCTTTTCCTCCCTCCCTAAAGGTCAGCTTCTACTCTGAATTTTTATGGTATGATTGTATATGGATTTTGTTTTTGAAATTTACTTCTTCATTTACCATTTTTTTCTTCGAGGGAAATATAGATCTATTTCATTCCTTTTAACTGCTGTATAAAAACCTGTGGCATGAATATAAAACAATATCTAACCATGGACTCCTGTTCATCTCCCTAGTGAGAGATGTTTAGGTTAGTCCCATTTTTCACTGCTGTGAACAGTGCTACTATGAATATTCATTTTCTTGTTTCCTATGCACATATTTGAGTGCTTCTCCGGGAAATGTACCTAGCAGCATAAGGAACGACATCCTAGGAATGACATGAGGATGTGCATTTGCAGTTGTACTGCATATTGCCAAATTGCTCCTTAAGTGTTTGGACCAGTTTTCACTCCCTCCAGCATCACATGAGAATTCTATTTCTACGCATCTTTCCATTCACTTGGTATTGTCATCCTTTTAATTTTTGTCAAATATATGTGAAGTGATAGCCTCATATTTTAAATTACATTTCCCTGAATAAGAAGGCACCCTTCCATGTGGCTTAACCTTAAAAAAAATGCATTTATTTCTGTAAAAATCTCTTCCCCTGTTGCTGCCCCATCTTCACTCGGTTCCCACGGTGATTTCTGCAAGTCGCTGCTACAGCAGTGGTCACTTTACACTCAAGTGCTTCCTGATGCGTCTGCCTCTCACTGCCCGAGTCTCCAGGATAGCAACTGTCTAGCAGCCTTCTCTCTAGATCCTGGCTGAAGCTCAGGAAATACTTAGAGAATTTAAATGCATACTAAATGTTTTCCTTTGCTTTTAAAATTGTATGTAATTTTTATTATTTTCATTACTTTTCTTACAAGTTGCATGTATTGTTTTGCCCTATAATTTTTCAATTTTTAAAATAAAATAAGTTAACACCTCTTATGATATATTTGATATGATATGTTAAATTTTGTATGTCTTCTTTTTGGAATTATCTTCTGCAACATATGTGAGGATTTAATGTAATGAAAGTAATGGCCTTGAGAAGTCATCATTAAAGTGGAAGTCAATAAAAGAGAAATGCATAGGGACTTCCTTGAAGGTCCAGTGTTTAAGACTCCACATTTCCACTGCAGAGATCACAAGTTTGACCCCTTGTTGGGGAACTAAGATTCTACATGTGGAATGGGAAGAGAAAAAGAGAAAAAAAAAAAGGAGGGGGGAAAAAAAGAAATGTAAATTATGGTTAAAAAGAAAATGCAACTTTTCGGAATAGAAACAGTACCTATTCAACAGCCTATTTTCGTAAGCTGAAGTATCTTAAGGTTAAATCATGGGAAGTGATATCTTTGAAGTATGTGTTTAGCAATAGTAATCAACGCTTATGGAGAATATACTGCAGTGTACTTCTTCAGTGCTGTACATGCATTTCATCCTTATAACAAGCTTGGATGTTACGCTTTCGTCAGCACCATCCCAACACTCTAGATTGTGAATCAAGGCAGAGCATGGTGAAGTGATCTGTCCAAGCTGTAGGGCTGGGTTTTCACCCACATGTCATTTCTCCAGGAGGAGCTGAGACATGAGTGATCAGCTAAGGCCACGACAGACCATAAGAGAAAACACCTGTGCACTGCTCTAACCTACCACATACCTGCTTTGTCTTTTGTTTGATTTTGATTATGATGGATTAGATATAGTGAAGCTCTATCTACAGAGGAAAAAAACCAAGTATCGTATTGTGTGGTAAGGAATATTCACAAATTCAGGGATTTGAAGAAAGACTAGGATATATTAACAAAATCTTCTAGTGGCTTCTTCTGAGTTGCATCCTTAGAACACCATGTGCCTTTATGGAATGCATTTCAAGCTGAAAATCTACTTTCAAGCTAGAGCTATTCTCTAATATTTTTTAAATGAGCTTTTCTGAAGGAATCACTGTTCCAGGAATACATAGGAGTCCACACCTCAGTGAAGTAGCTGTGGAAGATTATCTCCAGTGGAGAATGAGCAATGATAACACACAGGTCAGCAGAGAGTATCCACCGGCGGGAAACATGGCTGGGGAGTCTGCCCGGGGCCACAATACCTGGGCACCTGAGAGAATGGAGTGGAGTTGGGTGGGGGAGAAAGCTTAATTTTTTTTATAAATAGAGTTTCATAATGAAATATTCAAGGAACAGCTCCTCTGGCAGCTGCTGGCCTCATATGCTGAACTGGAATTAACCCAGTGCAAAATCTCAACAGTTGCCTTCAAGTTAATTCACCCCATGACTGCACATCTGGGTGCCTGGGCAGAATTAATGTGTTCATGTACACCCTAGATTTTACAAAAGTGAAGTGTTTGAGCACATGTGGCAATCTAACAGACATCCCCCCCTAAATTCCAAGGCATCTGATTCTCCTTTGCTGGTGTTTAAGGGCATAGGCACAGGAAACAGACCAAGAAATGGCCATTAATTGAGCTCTAGCAAGTGAGGACTGTTCACACATTTGACCTATTTACATCTGAGAAAATGGGGAGGGATTTTTTTCTCTTTCTATTTTATGTTTTAAATTATGAAAGTATGATAACACATTTACAGGAGACTTCGAAAATACAGAACAAAGTTACATATAGTTCCACTACATGTTACAGTTATTTTTTAAGTGGATAAATTAGGATTTTTAGTTGGAGTTTCAATGACAAACTCTCAAAAATTAATAGAATCAATATACAGCAAAACAGAAGGATGTAGTACACATGGAAAGCACCATGAACCAATTCAAAACAATTAGATTTATACAGTTTCACACAACAGTAAGATAGGAGGGAAGATTATGTTACCCCATTTTACTAGTTAAAAATATACAGGCTCAGAAAGATTCTCATTTATAATACGTCTCTTTCCATTTTAGACTCTCTTTCCAAAGTGACTCACACATGCAAATAAATGCTGCCGTGTTCTAAGCCCTGCATTCTGCAGTCTTCACCTTCTCACTCATCCCTCCAGGAAAGACGAAAACAAAACAAGTGAGGTGTACTTAGAAGCCACTCTTAGAAGGACTTTGGAGCTGTCGGAGAGGCAGAGGAAAGAAAGAAGCCAGAGAAGCACAGAGAGGTCCCAATCGGGCCATCCGGAAAGTTCTCCAAACCCCAATTTACCCCTCTTTAGCCCTGAGACTTTTATTTCCTTTTATTTTTCAGTTCAGAATTAGAATCAGAGTCCTGTAAATTTCACAGTTTCAAATCCATCATAAATCCATGGGGTTTTATATACCTGTATATTCATAGATCTCCTCCTCCAAAGAGCAAACAAACTTCGTCATTATTTTATAATATTGAATAAGCTCTTATTTCCTCTGATGAAAATGCAGAGAGACAAGTAGAAAAAGATCTACTAGTTTAGGAGAAGGATTTTAAAGTGCAATGCTCATGTTTATCAAGAATTATCACGAAGGAGGAATTGTTACAATCTTGTAGAATGTTAACCTGAAAGTTATCTGCCCCCAATCACTGTTCTCTACACTCACATTTTTATAAAAATTTGATTAGTTGTATAGCTCTATAAAGTCATTCATTATACTTAGTTTTCTAAGTACTTCAGCATTCTGGTCATATTTTATATTGAAATTCATCTATTAACTTGATTATCTAGAGAGAATTATTTTCCAAAAGTATAGCAAAGTAAAATCCATTTGCAAAACATACAAGCAGAAATAGATGAACCTTCTGAAAGCATTATTAAATATTGCTGGGGACGGGCAGAAAATGGAAAACTTAATGTTCAGACTGGATTGCTGAATTATTTTTAACCAAGTAGGGGTAGCATAAAAGCATGAAAGATGTTTTTATGAAGTGACTGGCTGGGGCTTGCCTTCTTCTGTGTCTGTAAGTCCCTGGGGCAGATGGATGGAAGGACTCTTCTCTTTCAAACATGTAACTGCCAGACAATGAGAGATATCAAAAGGATCTTTGAGGTCTTATATCAGGGTCCCCAGATATTAATACATACCTCAAGACAAGGCTTTGTCTATAAGTGGTCTATGAACCAGAAGAACCCAGCGCAAGAGGGGAAGAAGCAGGCAGGAGAAAGGAAAGAGAGTCTGATTCCAGGCACAGTTCCTGCGATGGCCCCACTAGCACAAATAGGAACATATAGGTACATTGCCTTACACAGTATCTCAAGCACATAATGATTGATTTTATAAGTGGATTTTAAAATTTTTATTTTTTATACATGTTAGACCACTTTCCTTCTACTGAATGGTCTTTGGCAATATGTATAAAATTGAAGGACAGAATATAGGAAGACAGCAATAAGTAGGTTGAGTGCATAAATCCCAGGGACTTTTAACGTGATTCATCTATCTTATTTGTTTCTTGGGTCTGAATTTTCAAGATTAATTTTAACCTGACATCTCACTTATTCAGAATACACTGGGAATAAGAGTTCTAATTCAATTCAGAACTTTTGAGAAGGTGAATTTGAGCAAGACACTTATTGCCTTACAAGCCAAGAGCAAATTTATTAATCACCGTGCCCTCCAAACTCCTCATTAAATTCTATTATAGGCTCTTCTGCCGTTCCATGTGGGAGAACTGAAAAGACTGAATCATCAAATCACACTAAATAAACTGTCTGGCTTGTATGCAAACTTATACATTGGCTTCTTCTGCATAATCCAGTGAAGATCTGAACTGAAAACATAATTTCTCCTCTCCAGTTTTAGTGATTACGTTTTCAATTACCACCTGTTTTCAGGCACACTGTGAAATCTGAGGATTGATAGACCTGGAAAATCCACCTTGCCTGTTGTGGCAGGGGATTCAGCTTCAGTTCACACAACGGTCTATGATGCATTACGGATCTCTGCTACCCCTGATAAAATCACTGATCTTAGTTCTTGCTCAGCAGAGCATGCTGCTACTGCTTGTCATTATCAAAAACAATGAGTTTAGGTGAATTTTGTGACTAGTCACAGAGACCGATCCCTTCCAGGGACAATCAAGGACTTTTGATGGCCGTGTTAAAATAGTCCAGCCCAACTGCTATTCTCTAGCTTAGTGACAAAATTAATATATTTCAGAATCACTCTTAATTATTACCCAGAGACAGCTGTTCACTAAATTCCTTATTCCCTTGTCTTAATTTATTTCTCTGTAGTTAGTGCTCATAAATTATTGATTTCAATATACAGGAGAGTTCATCTGACCTAGTCAAGTATCTGGAAAATTGTTTTAAAAATAAAAATAAGCCCGATGTTTCTCTTTGTTTTTTAATTTCTAAAGTCACCACTTTTGTATTTGCAGCAGGTTATTTGAAAACAAATAACCATCTCCAACTTGTTACATATTCATCCAAACAAGGTTTAGAACTGTTGACAGAACAATTACTCAGAACATTAGAGCCTGTGGCTGAGCAATTACTAAAATAAATGTCCAAAGAGAAATAAGGTAAAGATTTATAATGCTTTTGTCACAACTGTAAAATTAAAATGGGCACCCCCTGTTTTCACCATGGTGTAGTGGCAACATTAGAAAATAGTGGAACAAGAAAAATGGTTTTTATTTTCCCGTAGGAACAGTGTTGATATTAGGTGTTGTGTTGTTTAATCAAGAATCTAATAGGAAGTAAATCACAAATGATAAATTGTCCTTTCTAAAAGTTTATATATGACTCTAAACATCTATGATAATTCATATATTATTATAATTCTGGGTCTACAAAATATATATAACTATTTCTCCACTTCCATTATACACTGTGTTTCAGTATCCTAAAAATGTATATAAAGAGTTTTTAAATTATGCAAGTTTACTGCATAACACTTTGAGAAACATTAATAAATGTTCTCCTGGCATATTAAAGATAGCTTGAAGTCCTTTTATCAGTATTCCATTGAGAGATGGGACAGTTTTCCTTCCCTTTGCACCCAGATGATGCTACACCAGTTTAGGACTCATCCTTTAAAAGAGCTCACAACTTCTGCCTCCATCTCTTGGAAACTTGAGCCGCCTTATAAGAAGACTGACTACCTGCGGGAAAAATCCCATGGGAAATTCTGGAGAATACTCAGAGAAGCAGAGAATACTCAGAGAATACTTAGTGAGACCAGCCTTCCAGACAATTCCAGCAAGGCGGTTCGCATGAAAGCAAAGATATTATGGTGTCTCTAGCAACCTGTGCAATCCAGTACGGCAGCCACCATCCGCAAGTGTCAACAGTCCAAACCGAGATGCACTGTGAGATAAAGTGCACATTGGATTTCAAAAAACATACCACAAATAGCTCATTAAAATTTGCATATTGATTAGATGCTTGAATAATAATATTTGATTGATTAGATTAAAATAAAATATGCTACTAAAATTCATTCTACTTATTTAAACTTTTTAAATATGGCTATAAGAAAACTTTCAAATTTATAAGAAAACTTGAAATTATATGCACACGTGTAATTGGACAGCTCAAAGCCACCTCCAACATCAGCTGACAATTGCTGGGTGGCTGGAGGCAGTGTCACATGAAGCGGAAGACCAAGTCAGCTGAGCTTTTTCTGAATATTTAACTCACAAAAGCTGTGAGATATTATACGGTAGTTGTTGCATTGTGACTAAATTTTGGAGTAGTTTGTTCCATAGCAATAAATATTATAATAATTGGAGTTACACATAAGAAATATTAAGTAATTGATAGTAATTATACTCAGTCCTTTAGAATTTAGAAGGAAGAAGTGTGGCTGATTCAAGGAACATTTTCACAATTATTCTCAATGCATTTTAATCTAATGCCTTACTTTTTCTCTAAGTTATTTGTATCAAGAATGGAGCCTCATATTTATTGATTTAAGATTTTCTCCTTGAAAAACAAACAGCTCGCATCCTCTTTTGTTAGCTACTGAAGAGATCATATAGGTGGAGAAAGAGTGCAGAAAATGAAAACCAATATTTTAATTAAACATCCTCAAATGAACAAAGTAGGGATTCTCACTGCTTCACTTGTTAGTTTCATTCTCCATATTAGTACTTACAATTATCAACTGAAATATCAAAAAAAAAAAATCATTGCTCAGGATTCTAAAGCCAGGAAGACTAAGATTTAAAGATCAGTTATACTATTTTCTAGCAACTCACATAGCTCCTATGAACCTCAGTTTTCTCAATTGTACAATGAGAATGACTACACTAATTACGTATTGGGATTATTATGCAGATTAAGTGAGTTAATGTGTGTAAAGCACTTATCTCAAAGACTGGCACAAAGTGACACTCTAACGTGGAGCTTCTAATAATGACACATGTAAAGCTTATATACAAAATGTTAAATATTACATATTGGGGTATGGTGTCACCATGATAGGGCTTCCCAGGTGGCTCAGTGGTAAAGAACCTGCCTGCCAGTGCAGGAGATGCAAGAGATGTGGGTTGGATCCCTGGATCAGGAACATCCCCTGAAGAAGGGAATGGCAAGCCACTTCAGTATTCTTGCCTGGAAAATTCCATGGACAGAGGAGCCTTGCTACCTGTGATCTAGAGGGTTGCAAAGAGTCACCATGACAACTCCAGGTATTATGAAAAATATCATAAACTTTATTACCTCTTATTTATCTCTGAGGTGCACAGATGAGCATCAGGCCTGGTTCCCACATGATCAATAGATATCCAGCAGTGAACAGTCATCAGACCTCTGGAACATACAGACCAGAGCATCCCAGGGGCAGGAGAAGATGAAGTCACTTAACTGTGGTGATCTCTCTCTCGCAAACCCAGATGTTTGGCATCTCACCAACATCATCCAAGACACTCTGGACTGGGAACAAAATGAGTGCAGAGAAAGAGGAAGCAGTTTTAGTGAAAGCACCACAGGGAACAACCCAATAAAAAAGCAGGAAACTCAGCACAAGCCTGATTTATGTCACTGCATTTTCTGAGCTCTTAGCCTGTTCCCCCAACACACACACACACACATACAAGCCTCCCCCCAATGACCTTCCTTTCCCGTTCTTGCTCTCCCTTTTCTTTTCAAAGCATTTGGTAAAATTCTCTTTCATTTCACTCTCCTCCCTCTCTCTCTGGAAGGGCTGCAGAAGGGGAGTCAGAACAAGTGAGCTGAGGGCTCCTGAATATGAATCAGGAAGTTCTGACTCCTCGTCATTTCCCCAATGGTCACTTTCTCTTTTAAACAATCAAGAAAACGTGGATTTAGCCTCCACTGTAGTGTCTCTTTCTAGACATAAAAAAAAAAAAAATTAGGAGGAAAGAAACAGAGATATATATAGAGAGAGATGCAAAGAAGGCAGGCAGGAAGGAGGAAAATCAGCCTATTAACATAGACATATTATCCTGACCTACCCTTTACCAGGGCCTTCGGCGCATCTTGTTTTACTTTGTTTTGTTCTGCTCCTCTCTAGAAGCAGATGGTTGTCTCGGTGGAAACACAAGAGAAGCAAGTTGAGAGTGGATGTTTGGGGACCCGAAAGGACAGGCAGGTTGGTAGCCAGAAGCAGATTTTGATTAGAAACAGAATTTCTTCTACGAAATTGCTTTATCATTGTAGTGTCCTGTCAACTGCAAAGTAAATCAAAGGATGTGCTGAACACTGCCTTTTGGAAAGAAAGAACAGATTGTTCACCTCAACTCTTTTCCTGAAGCAGACCGTTGAAGGCTGCACATCAGCCATCAGTGATGGCCACACCTCCGCCTTCCCAGGGCCTGGGGACCAGGGGCACATCAGTCAGCAGCTTCCGTGGATGCCCTTGCATCCTGGATCTGAGTGATGACAGCTGACCTCAGCAGCGTCTGTCCTCAAAGGGCATCTGATTCCAGCATCATTGAGTGAGCAGGGGACAGTGGAGCCATCCAGGCAAGTGTTAACTCACAATAACAAGGGCACTGCGATGTCACAAAGCCATATACACAAAATAAGTCCAAAAGACTAATTCCAATAAACTGTCACCATAGAATGTGCCCAAGATGGATTTCATGAAAGAGGGGACATTTTTAAGTTTAAAAAAATACAATACTAAATCTCTATGGGCAGCTGTTGAGCTCCACAGACCTAAAATCTGTACTTGTTAAAAGATATTCTAGGGACTTCCCTGGCAGTCCAGTGGTTAAGACTCCACACTTGCAGTGCAGAGGGTACAGTTTCGATCCCTGAGCTAGGAGCTACCCCTGGGCCAGGAGCTATGATCCCACATGCCAGCCTGTCAAAAAACCAAAACATAAAACAGAAGCTATATTATAACAAATTCAATAAAGACTTTTTAAAATGGTCAGCATCAAAAAAAAAAAAAAAAAAGAATCTTAAAAGATACTCTGGAGCAGACCAAACCTGAGGGTCAGAGTTAACTTGCTTTGCATCGTGTGTTTGGTGACCCTTTGAGACTTTCTTTGTGAACTTTATATTAATTTAGGGTTTAGGCCAATAATATTAATACATCCAATCTCAGCTTTTCATGTTTCAATAAACTGCAACATTTGGTTTCATGAAATATTGTAAGTAGCTGAGCACCCTTCAGGGGATGGGATAAAATGCTTTTTACCATGACCACAGAAGACAGCTATGTCTTCCTAAAACCATAAAAATGTTCTGATGATTGAAAGCTGTTACCATGTAGTGATGAGTCTTAGCAATCAAAGAAGCTCCACTTACACCGTTTTGTCGGGTCCTCCTGCTCTCTGCTTTTGTCAGGGGAGATCTTCTTGTGACCTGGAAGGAGGATTCTCCCTCTACAAGGCTGATCTCTCTCTAGCCAACTTTTGCTGCTTTCTCTAGTGCAGTCAGAATTGCCTGGGAATAATTGACCAACCAACCACTCATCTGCTCCCTAGAGAACATTTTCCCACTATATAGATGCTGAAGTGGGAGTGGGGACTCAGGTGAGCTCCCAAGTGCTCCTGGAAAAATCCTTGCCTTGCTGTTTCAACCCAGGAAAGTAAACGTCAAGACTGCACCAGATAAGCAGGAAAAGGCTGAGAAGTCACAGGGCCAAACAAGTATGGGTTCATCTTCAAATCTTTTAGTCTACAAGAGCAAGTACCTCTTTTCCTTTCTTTAAACTTCCTGTGCAAAAAGTTATATTATCTCTAACACTGAGCTATGTGTTCTTAACCACACACACACAAAATACATCCCATATCTAAATATACATCCTGCCCAAACACACAAGAAATGGAGCTAAAATTTCTTTTTTTAGTAAATTACAGGCTCTGGCTCTCTATGACTAAGCCTGGGGAGATTGTATTGCCATCTCACAAGGCAGCTTTCTGCCCTTTGCACTGTAGCATATGGGGTGGCAAGTGCTGTGCGTCCAGAAGGAAATGCTGTGATGCTGTGGGTGCTAGTCTCCTCACCCTGGCATCAGCGCTGCTCTCCCGGCCTTAGTAGAGCTCCGTGCCACATGGTGTGCGGCTCCCCTGGGCTCTGAGCGCAAGGATAGAGGACCTTGGGACCTGGGAAACTGTTAACAGGCATTGCAGGGTGATGACAAGGTTACAGATGCCTACAGCTTTGAATGTGGTGATGACAGATGGTTCTTGAAAGGATCCTGAAGGAAACAAAAGATACCCATATTCCCTGGCTCCCTGAAGTCTTCCCCTGAGGGCTTTTGTGAACACCTATCTTTCTCTCTCCTTCATTACCCACTTTTAATCTGGCATCATTTTTTTTTTTGGCCAATTCCCTTTTCTAGCATTGCACTGCTCAATACAGTAAGCACCAGCTCCACTTGCCTATTTCAATTTCAATTTAAAATCAAATAAACTTTAGGTTCGGCTCCATCATGCTAACCACATTTCAAGTGTTTAGTAACCACATGTGGCCAGTCGCTGCTGTACGGGACAGAAAAACTTGTGCTGTTCTGAAATATGACTCTCCGCTTCTATACCTTCAGTTATAATCCACACCAGGATCATTGAAATCATTGACCCAGTGTCTTATTCCTGCTCTCCAATTTAGAGCCCCTGTCTTTACTTCCACTCACACCCCCCAACTGACTAATCCAGACCACACATGTTTTTAAGTTTTGAACTGTCACTATTCATAGCATTTCATTTTTCAACATCCTGCAGTGTCCCTCAAGATCAAGATCTTGGGCAATAATTCAAAAAACTTTACCCATTGTTTCAAAGACCACAATGTTGAGCCAGATAGCTCAAGAATTTGAGAGATGCTTTTTTGCCAAAAAGAGTGATTATAGTTATTCAATATTTAATAAAGAACCTACTACGTTTAGATTCTGCAACATTAAGCTATTTAAGGTCAATGTCCCTTTAATTTCCTTTGAGAAGTGATTAAGTTTTTGCAGCATGGCCACTCCAGGAAGGAGCAAATATCAGACAAATAACAGCCAGTGTTTATTGAACATATCAGAGAAGTGGTCATATCAGATGACCACTAAGTGTGTCATCAAATTATCTCATTTCCTGTGGCAGATTCATTATGATATTTGGCAAAACTAATACAATTATGTGAAGTTTAAAAATAAAATAAAATTAAAAAAAATAAAAAAATAAATTCACAGCAATCTTTTGATGTGGGCATCACCTCCACTTGACAGTTTAAGAAACTAATACCCAGATACACTAGGGAACATACTCAAAAATAACAGAATTTACTGACATGATTTAAATGCACCTCTTTCTCACTCCACAGACCAACTCCTTAAGTTCTATGCAGTTTTCACACCTCAACGGAGTATGTTCTGCCGATCTAGTTATTTTGCATTTTTATCTCCTTTGATTCTCCCCAGCTGTCTTATGAAGTCATCTGGGCCTCATATAAGTGCCTGGCGCATAGTGTCTGCTGAATGAAAGTGTATTAATGCTGTTTTTTCCAACTTGCCGATGAGCAAACTGAAACTCAGAGAAGTTAAAGGCCCAGAGAAATAGAGATGTTAACTGCTAGTGTCGGCGTTGAACTTCAATAAATCTCTGGACCTCACTAGTGCTAACTCTGCTGTCATTTTTCTCGAAAATAAACAAATGAATGTATAAAATGAGAAGTGCTATCTCAGGAATTTTCTCCTAAATTGAATAGGATTTTTAGTGCTAGAGAAGACAGTAAGCTTGTGTGAGCTGCTGGCATCTTCTTCTGAAGCCACTCGGGAGAGAACACAAAAATGAGGTGGTTAAGGGACTTCCCTGGTGGTCCAGTGGTTAAGACTTTGCCTTCCAGTGCAGGGGGCACAGGTTTGATCCCTGGTCAAGGAGATTAATTAATGTCTGAATATATCAATATTCATAGCAAAGGTCACCCCTGGAATCCTCTCCTCCCTCCATCCCTCTAACACCACTGTGTGGATTAAAATGTTATCCGAGGATGACCTCATGTAGAAGAGCAGTACATGGCAGAGCTACCAGGGTTTCTCTAGGGAAAAAAAGGTCCTCAGAGGAGGAGGAGAGGAAATGGGGATTGGTGGAGTTTAGATTGCAAGTCCAGGGGGGCCTCTGTCCTGAGACCCCACGCCCCAAACCCAAACATCCTAGGAGAAAGAGCAAGCTAAGATTTCAGATTTCTTCCTTTTTCCCAGACCCATATCACTGGCTCTGGGTAACAGAGAATTCCAAGGGGAATAAGAACTCAAAAGGAAAAAGTAATAATACTTGAGAAGCGGCAGCACTTTGAAGAGCAATAAAGTATACCTGGCAAGGGTCACTGAACTGACCAACTGGAGCAGGAGTTTCAGGTAAGCACAAGTACATATCTTCAGGGATCTAAGAAGAACACTGGAAACTTGAGTTCAAAGTAACGATGTTCAGCTGGGGGTATTGTTGTGAAGAACACAACCATTAAAATAAAGAATGTGATCAATGAGTTGAATAATAGACGATACCCAGAAAGCAGCATATTATCCCATGCTGGGAGGTACAGCCGGAGAAGGCAATGGCACCCCACTCCAATACTTTTGCCTAGAAAATCCCATGGACGGAGGAGCCTGGTAGGCTGCAGTCCATGGGGTCGCTAGAGTCGGACACGACTGAGCGACTTCACTTTCACTTTTCACTTTCATGCATTGGAGAAGGAAATGGCAACCCACTCCAGTGTTCTTGCCTGGAGAATCCCAGGGACGGGAAGCCTAGTAGGCTGCCGTCTATGGGGTCGCACAGAGTCAGACACGACTGAAGCGACTTAGCAGGCAGGCAGCAGGGAGGTACAGCTGAGGAAGTCTTAGGTGTCAGAAAAGGATTAAGGGCTAGAAGGAAGGAGGGAAACCTCAAGAGATAAGGGTAAAAGTATGAGTGTCAGTGGGTACCTAGCAGGAGTCCCAGAACAAAAGAATTGGCAAGTGATCTGGGCAGGGGGACGGGGAATACAAGAAAACGTTTCCTACAAATGTTCCTACATTTCCATACAAAAAACTTCCCAGGTTCAAACAAAGAATGCCCAACAGGAGAGATAAGAAAACCTCAACTGCCAGACCCATTAGGGTAATGTTCAATGAAATCAATGACAGAGAGCATTCTACAATCTTCTGGAAGGGAACAGGAGAGTACTTCAAAAGGGCATTAGATTTCAAAACAGTAACACAGGATAGAAGAAAGAACAGAGCGATAGTTTCAAAACAGAGAAGACACAGAGCTAAACTCTTATCTAAAGTGAGGACAAAATGAAGATTTTATCGGATGTACTAAGCTTCACACAGTTAATCACACGGAGACTCTGGGAGGATTCTTGGCAGAGTTCTTCAGAAAGAGGAGGAAGTCGTGTGCAGTAAAACATGAGTGACTAGAAATTTCATTTCACAATTATCTAAGTCACCAATGGCTAACATATATGTCTGTGTGTGCTTCCTGAGTCGTGTCTGAGTCTTTGCAATTCCGTGAACTACAGCCCACCAGGCTCCTCTGTCCATGGGACTTCCCAGGCAAGAATACTGAAGTGGATTGCCATTTGCTTCTCCAGGGATCTTCCGGAACCAGGGATAGAATCTGAGCCTCCTGCATTGACAGGCAGATTCTTTACCACTTTAGTGCCATGTGGGAAGCCCCACTTTAAATTAAATAAAATAATAAATGTCCTCAAATAATTAAGAAATCTTTTCAGAAATAAGAGTAATAAGGTTAGTCCAGCACAAGAACATATAGATAAATGGAACAAGATTGTGATCCCAGAAACAGACTTGGAAACATGGTACATGTTCTATATGTCATTGTAAATATCAGGGAAAATATGGATTATTAAGCAGATGGTGTTAGTAACAACAGCTGATATATAATATCAAAATAAAGCTGGATTCTTACCTTAAAAAATCATTCAAAAATGTATGGTTTCTAAATATGAAAGGTAAAACAATAAGAGCTAAACAATAAGAGGATAGAATCTAAATAATAAGAAAAGAGGAAAAACAGATAAACTACTTTAGAATATATGAAAATTTTATAACTTTTACTTTGAAAGATATTTTAAAGTGAGGTTTAAAAATATATTGGTCAATTTACTCATGTATCTACTATGTATTACAATGATATATTTATGAATCAGTACAATAGCTTGATACGTTCTTAACTTGACTTTTGAAAAATATTAAGTTATTTCCCTCCAAGAGTCTATCACAACATACCATCAGCAAGAAGATCCATGCACAGTACAATTCAAGTAATTTTTTAAAGCACACATGCAAATATCCTGACAGTTTTTAAGGATCTACAATTACACGCATTGTCATAGACACATGGAGGATGAATTGGAGAAAGGCATGTTAAATACATTCCGGTGTAGATGGGAAGGAAGAAAACAACATATGATCAAACAGAAGAAGTGCTTGAAGAAACATATGACAAAAATCTGCTGTTTGGTGAAGTCAGTTCTGTGCCCTTGAGGTCCAGAAATAAATAAAGTCAGGGGCAGAGCTCCCAAAGAGGAAAAGGCATTCATACTTAAGATGAAACCAGGGAGCCTTGACCAGCCTCAGGGCAGAGTCTAGACCCAGACTTCCCCGGTTGAAGCCTAGCTCTGCCAGGAAAAGTCTAGGAGACTTATTCCTAGCTTCACATCTTTGTCTCCTCATCTGTGCAAGATGAATACTGGTAGTACCTACCCCAGAGGACTGATGTAAGGACAAAATGAGTTGAAGGAGCATCAGAGTAGAGTAAGTGATGTAAAAATGCATAGTAATTTTGCAGCTTTTTTTAGTCGTGTTTTGCAATGTTTTAAGGCTGATATACAAACAGCTTACTGGAAATTGACTACATCTCAGAACAATAAAAAGCACACATGTTGAAAAAATAATTTACTTCATGCCCTCTGAACTTTCAGGATAAAGGGAAGTCAGCTGGAGAAGGGAATTGCCAGTGTGCCTCAATGGATCATCATGCTAAATGCTTTGTTCTCTTTTTTGTTTGTTTTTGACAGCCTCTAAGGAAAATGTGTCAAAAATATCACCTAAAGAATCACTAACTGAGGTGTTTATAATTTACTATAGTTACTTCTGATTGAGCAAATCTGGTCTAACAACTTCTTATTAAATTCTAAGTTTGCTAACAACAGCCCTCAACTAGTAATGTTTAATTTTTTATTAAAAAATCTCTTGCTATCTCTTGCTTCAGACCTGTCTTTATAAGTTTACCTCACTGATTATACATTTATTTTTCAATTAATAATTGACTGTCTTCTGACATTTCTAATGGATCTGAAAATCTTGTAGATGTATTGTCTTTGCCCACTTGCTTCCCAGATGATAAAAGGATTTCAGAGGGATTTAACTATTTCCTTCCAAAATGGCAACTGGGATCAAATACATTTCTGGTTCTGGGAAGCATTTGGCAGATTGGGAATGACTCATTTGTTTCATGATGCAAAAGTCAATGCAATGCTGACAGCATAATAAACTTACGTTGTGGTTTGATAGACTTGGGAAACTCTTCTCAACGGCAAAACATAATGTTCTTATCTTCCAGCTTCACCATTATCTGCATTATTTAAACAAAAGATTTAACTTACTGTTGATCTTATTTTTTTATGGTGTAATTCTACATCAAGTACCCTTTTAACAGAGACAATAATCACTTATTAAGTTTTATCTATGGGGCAAATACCTAGAGAAGGAAATGGTAACCCTCTCCAGTATTCTTGTCTGGAGAATCCCATAGACAGAGGAACCTATAGGGCTTACAGTCCTCGAGGTGGCAGAGTCAGACACGACTGAGCCTGCATACACACACGCAAGCACAGAACAAAAGACTTTTAAGTCATTATTGTTGACTTCTGTGACAGTAATGCCAGGGAGGTATTAATATTATCCCACATGGAGGTGAAAAAGCAGTGTCGGGAAGGTTAAGTCATTCACCCAAAGCCACACAGCTGGAAAGGGTCTGTGACTCCAAGTTACCGGACTAGTATTCATCACCCGGACTCTGCATCTCAGACCGGGCAATGAGAGGGCCCTGCTGTCCAACCTCAGGAGTGACCAGCCTTCTGAAACTGGATTTCTGTAGACACATCTTTTGGTTCTCAGGGCAGAGGACAGCCAGACTCTGTTCTAGCACCATGCGTTCTCATTTTCTGTTGCTGGGTGGTCCTGCCTCTTCAGGACCTTCGCACACTCTGCCCAGTCTCCAAGTCAGTGCAATTGCTTTGTCTTCTTTTTGCCTAATTTGAGCTTGTATACATAGTCACACTCCAGTATTTGGGGGGCTTCCCTGGTGGCTCAGATGGTAAAGAATCTGCCTAATTATTTAGTGTGGGAGGCCCTAGTTTGATCCCTGGGTTGAGAAGATCCCCTGGAGGAAGGCATGGCAACCCACTTCAGTATTCTTGCCTGGAGAATCCCTAAGGACAGAGGAGCCTGGCGGGCTACAGTCCACGGGGTCGCAAAGAGTCGGACATGACTTAGCAACTAACACTTTCACTTTTATGTAGTCACAGTCCTGCCTGGAGAAGACCTCTGGAGGCCTGGAAGTCCTGACACTGACTCCAGACTTTGCCCCTTCCTTTCTGCATCATGTTGAACCTGGCTCCAAGCTTGGCTTCTCTTGGGGTCATACTCACTCCCGCCGATGCCCTCATCCTGTGACCAGTCATTGCTCATTATCTGAGTGTTCAAAACTTTCTCAGGGCTGCCACGTGACATGAATCCTCCTGCCTTTCAGTTTGGTTTCACTACTCACATAAGCTCTGTTGATAAGAGAACCACAAAAGTGAATTTGCTCTTTTGTAAAATTATAGTTCAAAAATTATGATTTCCCACCTTCCTAATCAAGAACTCTCACACATCATCAATATTTCCTGAGAGAGAGCTGGCGGTGTGGTCGCTATGGGTGACATCTGGGCTGCATGAAGGCAAGGATCCTTCCTCTCATCCTCTGTCACCTCCTTCTCTTCCTGTCCTCAATCTTTTCCATCATCAGGACCTTTTCCAATGAGTCAGTTCTTCACATCAGGTGGCCAAAGTATTGGAACTTCAGCATCAGTCCTTCCAGTGAATACTCAGTGTTGATTTCCTTTACGATTGACTAGTTTGAACTCCTTGAAGTCCAAGGGACCCTCCAGAGTCTTCTCCAGCACCACAATTCAAAAGCATCATTTCTTTGGTGCTAAGCCTTCTTTATGAGACCTAGAATATGCCTAAATCTTAGGGTGAATCCCTTTCAGATTCTAGAGTGAGTACCCTCGCTATGTTAGAATAGTTCCAATCCAACAATCAGAAAACACTTTTCAGACAAAGATACTAAGAATTATTACCTTCCAGTTACAGATAAATAAAATTACTCAGGTAATAATTTGTAACATAACTAGAGGGCCATGCCTGGAATGATCTCTGAGACAGTTACATTTTACTGATCTTTTAAAAAGTTACATTTCACTCACTCGAGTTGTGAGCAGCTTCAATCCAGCCTGTGTTTATTAATGAAGGAAATAAGCTTTCCTCTGGCTGGCTTTCATGCACCTGCAGACACACAGGTAGGCAGACGGGCATATGGTTGCTACAGGCAACTGCTGGTGTTTTCTTCTTAAAGCCACGTGGGCTTAACTGTTTTGTTTTAAATGTTTGCAGGATTATCTTAAATTGGAATTCTTCAGTCTGATCCTTCTATTGGCACCATGTTCCCTCTTTCATTTTAACTTCAAGAGGATTAATTTCCAGGTGATAAGGAAATTGATCCAGAACTTCTAAGCGCTATATTCCCCACCTTCTCATGGACCTGGCCCTGAAACATACACACACACATGCCGTTCTCATTTTGCTGTTTTACTGTGAGAACCTGGCTCTCACAGTGCAGTGGGTTTCTTATGTAACCTTAGTGGATTATGTAACATACAGAAAGCTATTACTGCCCCCAGAGAGACAAAACAGTCTCCTTTCATCACCACCTGGAAATCTGACCTGAGGGTTCATGATGTTCCTCTCTCAGCTCTCTCAGTTTTCTGTGAAACACCTACAAATAGGATCTCTACAGTTGCAGCTCAGTTCATACAAAATTTCAAAATTCAATTCTCTAAGCCTTTCATTTCACAGAACTTGTCTCTATCATGATTTTGTGAATACTTAAAATGTCAAATATTATCATTAAAAATTTAAGTAAAAGAAATACTTAAAAAACACAAAACTAGTAACTCAAATCAATCTGATAATCAATCTTATCCCTTGTTTGAGTTGGCACGTGAGTCTTGGAAGTGGTTTTCCATCTTCCCGCTCTCCCCAGGATGCAGTTCATGCTCCAGCTTCATCCAGCATCTTCCCTAGACTGATCTGGATACGTCTTGCCTGGCCCAGGTGATGTCCAGGGAACTCTTGCATAGGATACAACCAGACTTTTGGAGATGAACACAAAGTCCTCTCAGACCCAGCCTCACAGAACTGCTCGCTCCCTCCCTGTCTCCTCCTCCCCCACCTTCCCCACATCTATAAGACATGTTTTGTTGCAAGTAGCCCATCCTAGCTCCACATGGTGGAGTCCATGCAAGGGCAAAGCCAAATTTGAGAAATATTTCTAATAATTAGTTCATCTCTGTTTCTATCCCTTCTTAAACATCTCCAACTTCCCTCTTCTGATATTTATCCCCAAAGATTCACTTCTCATCTTCAATAGACCACAGCGCCTCACTTATTTTCCAGGACCACATTGTAAGCCATGTATGACTGGCTGTCATGAACAATCTGTTATCATTGGATACCAACCTTAGAGCAGGATTCCATTCTTTGTGTTCTTTTTTTGCTTGTTTTCAATTTCCAAAATAGAATTCCCTCCACTTGGAACAATCAGTGCACTCATTAGACACCCTCACACCTTGGTCTTTCTTCTTGGCTTTCAGCAGTCAAGTGCTTCCCATTCCCTTAAGACTTTTTTTATTGAGCCCCCCAGTTTTCCAGGCATCAAAGAACAAATTTAATTTGCCCTTTCTCTCCACTCTGCATACACATGAGCAATGACTATCTTTCTTTTTTCATTTTTATTTTACATTGAAACATAGTTGATTAAAAATGCTGTGTTAGTTTTAGGTGTACAGCAAAGTGACTCAGTTATACATATACATGCCTCTATTCTTTTTCACATAGACAGCAGACATAGACAGATGGCTTCCCTGGTGGCTCAGACGGTAAAGCATCTGCCTGCAATGTGGGAGACCTGGGTTCGATTCCTGGGTCGGGAAAGTCCCCTGGAGAAGGAAATGGCAATCCACTCCAGCACTCTTGCCTGGAAAATCCCATGGACAGAGGAGCCTGATAGGCTACAGTCCATGGGGTCACAAAGAGTCGGACACAACTGAGCGACTTCACTTTCACTATTCTTTTTCAAATTCTTTTCCATTTAGATTATTACAGAATATTGAGCATAGTTTTCTGTGCTATACAGTAAGTCCTTGTTTGTTATCTATTTTAAATCAATTTATTTTTTAATTGAAAGATAATTGATTTACAGAATTGTATTGGTTTCTGCAAACATCAACATGAATCAGTCATAGGTATAAATATGTCCCCTCCCTCTTGAATCTCTCTCTCATCTCGCTCTCTAGGTTGTTACAGAGCCTCTGTTTGAGTTCCCTAAGTTGTACAGCAAATTCCCACTGGCTATCTATTTACATATGCTAATATAATTTTCCATTCAATTCTTTCCATACATTCCACTCTCTTCTTCCTCCCCCTTCTCTGTCTATGTCTGTTCTCTATGTGAGCAATGACTATCTTCCAGTGAGTGCATGCCCAATACAAGGTAGGACCTAGATTCTTAAATCGTTGCCTCTTTTCCTTCTTGAAACTACTCCAAAGCAAGAAGGAAAATAAGAAACAGAACTTGTACTGAGAAAAAATTAAATTCTTATAATAACTGCACTTTAAATATAAAGATAGGAAATTTCAATATAGAAGAATGTTAAAAACATGCTCAGTTCAGTTCAGTCGCTCAGTCGTGTCCGACTCTTTGCAATCCCATGAATCGCAGCACGCCAGGCTTCCCTGTCCATCACCAACTCCCGGAGTTCACTCAAACTCACGTCCATTGAGTAGGTGATGCCATCCAGCCATCTCATCTTCTGTTGTCCCCTTTTCCTCCTGCCCCCAATTCCTCCCAGCATCAGAGTCTTTTCCAATGAGTCAACTCTTCGCATGAGGTGGCCAAAGTACT
>NW_011494680.1:10415089-10419988 GCF_000754665.1 Bison bison bison
AGCCCTTGACTAGACGAACCTTTGTTGGCAAAGTTATGTCTCTGCTTTTGAATATGCTATCTAGGTTGGTCATAATTTTTCTTCCAAGGAGTAAGCGTCTTTTAATTTCATGGCTGCAGTCACCATCTGCAGTGATTTTGGAGCCCAAAAAATAAAGTCTGACACTGTTTCCACTCTTTCCCCATCTATTTCCCATGAAGTGATGGGACCAGATGCCCTGATCTTCGTTTTCTGAATGTTGAGCTTTAAGCCAACTTTTTCACTCTCCTCTTTCACTTTCATCAAGAGGCTCTTTAGTTCCTCTTCACTTTCTGCCATAAGGGTGGTGTCATCTGCATATCTGAGGTTATTGATATTTCTACTGTCAATCTTGATTTCAGCTCGTGTTTCTTCCAGTCCAGCATTTCTCATGATGTACTCTACATATAAGTTAAATAAACAGGGTGACAATATACAGCCTTGACGTACTCCTTTTCCTATTTGGAACCAGTCTGTTGTTCCATGTCCAGTTCTAACTGTTGCTTCCTGACCTGCATATAGATTTCTCAAGAGGCAGGTCAGGTGGTCTGGTATTCCCATCTCTTTCAGAATTTTCCACAGTTTATTGTGATCCACACAGTCAACGGCTTTGGCGTAGTCAATAAAGCAGAAATAGATGCTATATAAATGCTCATCTAAAAGGACTTGTATAACTCTAGTAATATTAGATAGGCTAGAAAATCTTCCAGAAATAAAAAGGATTATTTCAAAATAATAACAGAGTAGGAAAACAAAATGATCCTAAATTTTCATGCACTATGAAATAAAAATTTTAAAACTATGAAAGTGGAAATAAACAATCATGATGAAAAATTTTCAATTCAGTTCAGTCGCTCAGTTGTGTCTGACTCTTTGTGACCCCATGGAATGTAGCACACCAGACTTCCCTGTCCGTCACCAATTCCTGGAACTTGCTCAAACTCATGTCCATCAAGACTGTGATGCCATCCAACCATCTAATCCTCTGTCATCCCCTTCTCCTCCTGCCTTCAGTCTTTCCCAGCATCAGGGTCTTTTCCAATAAGTCAGTTCTTCGCATCAGGTGGTCAAAGTATTAAAAGGAGAAACAACTAGTAAATAAGAGGAAGATTTGAAAAATATGCTTAACAAATGAAATTCTATCCATTTAAAAAACATTGAGACCAATGACTATAGAGCACATATTTTTTCAGGTAGACATGTTTATCAAAATTGACTATATGCTGGCTCAAAAAACAAATAACAACACATGTCAAAGAAGTGAAGTTTGGTCACTTGTGGTTTCGGGCCACAGAGGATTAAGCTAGAAATCATTTGTTAAAGATAAAAATTCACCTCCCCCCACCCAAAAATAAACAACACTCTTCTGTATAACCTATAGGTCCAAATCTATGTAGAAATTATAATGAAATAAAACATATATTCAACCAAATGACAATGAAAATAATACATATCAAAATTTGTGAGATACAAACAAACCCTTGTTACAGGGAAATTAACAGCCATCAGATATGAAAAGAGCATAAAAATCAAATATCTAAGACATTTTTTGCAAGAGCAGCTAAGTCAATGAAAATAAAGTAGAAGGCCTGAAACTAACACAACATTGTAAATCAATTCTACTTCAATTAAAACAAAAAGAAGAATGCACACTAGAGTTGTGTCAAGACATGAAAATAGCAGCAGGGCAAGCAGGGGCCACCACAGTGCTGTGAAGTGATTGTCCTCCAATTAAAATAAATAAATACATTTTTTAAAGCTATTCAATGTAGCATTTTTGTAAAAACAAAACATTTGGGAGCAATTCATGTGTCCATCTATAGGTAATATGTAACAGTGCAGCCACAAAATACCAAAAAAAAAAAAAAGAATTAGAGAATTCATTACATTTCATTAGAGAAGGATCCTCAGGATAATGCTATTGTTAAGTTAAAAATCAATTGCAGAAGAACATTTATAGTATGCTGTCATCTGTGTACAAATTGAGGAAGGAAAAGGAATGTTGATATTCCTTTGCTGATATGTTGATATTGACTTTTATATACATGGAAATGTCTCAGGAAAGATGAAGAAAAAATTACAAGATGGAGGAGAAAAGCAGGAGAGATGGCTGGGGAAACAGAGGGGACAGAGCGGGGAAGGAGTCATTTCTGTTCCTTACTGTCCCTTTTCGTATTTGAACTGTGACTTCCTTATCTGTGTATTTACGTAAACTGTAAATCATTCTGACCAGCATTGTATGGAAGATGATGAATATGCTGTATTCAGGAAATAAAAGACCCTGTCGTTGTCAGGATGCACTCTCCCAATAGGACTGCCTGGAAATGACAACAAAGGATTGTTTTTTGTCTCATCTGCATATTAGAGCAGCCCTGAGTACAGGAGATGAGAGACGAGCACAGAGAGCACAAAGCACCAGCTAATTATTGTCATCTGTGAAATACTGGGGCTTGGCAAACACAGAGGCACAGGAACGTGAAACAAAGAGAACACGGACTATCTGGGCGTTTCTGGGACACATGAAGTGTGCACACAATAGACCTGAAGGGGTGGACGAGCCCCGGTCATGGGGGACTTTGGATGCAAAACTTGGCGTGCACTGCGTGGTTTTCCGTGAGGCGATGAATATGTGGCAGGACATGTTTCCAGGGAAAACTTCAACTTGGCCCCTTTATCCTATCATTGTTTATAGATAAATGCCATGTTTTCATCCTTGACAGACATGCCTCTGGATGTCATAAAATAGCTGCCTAGGTGGCCAAGTGCTTTGAATGAATTGCCTATACTTTTCAAGAGTACTGCCAAAGAATAAAAACTCCAGGAATAATTTTCTGACAAAAATATTTTGAAGCTATACTGGAACAAAGTCCAGAGCATCAAGGTTGAGGAATCGCTGTGAGTAAGAATCATGGTCCTACCTTGATATTGTATTTCTTGGTGCTGAGCAATAGTTGGATAAATTAATAAGCATTTTAATATGAAGAAGGTCATCACAGAGCACTGTCTTATCCTTTGCATTTCTGTAGAGAGCATTTCTGAAGAGCATCGGACTGTCTTCTTTTTCAAGTGGAGATGAAAAGATGTAAGAGACTCAGTGGCACTTTCTCAGGCCTGCTGACCCATCACCTTCCATGTCCAGGCATTTGTGTAATTTGGATAGACATGACCAACCACAAGAAACAGAAAAATAAGAGCTGAACACAGTGAGACATTCCATCAGGAAGGGATTTGTGGAGGAAAAAGGAAGAGAAAGGAGGAGCCATCAAAGGGTACTGGTCACGGCAGCTTGTGCCAAGGACAGCCTGTGTCCTCTGTCTAGGGGCCGGGGGCTCACCCATTCCAGCCCTGGGTAGTAGGGAGGCAAGAATGTGCCCTCTGAGAATATTCCAAGAAGCTAAGTCCCAGAGAAAATTCACATGCTGACTTGATGTGACAAATACATGTGAGTTTTTTCAACAACCATGTAAGGACCATCAGGCAACGTTTGGCAGATTCCTCTGGCTTTCTAGACCTCAGAAAGGAAAGACAGGCAGCAGTGCTGGATTGAGTTTTCTTTCCAGGATGCCTAGGTATGGCAGCAGCAGAGGGAGCAAGTCACAGCCCCTCCAGAGGGCTTCCTTCAAGATATGGATCAGACGATGGTTGAAAGCTGCTGTGAAGGTGGAAATGACCTTCAGGCAGATTTCCAAGAGGGTTTTGTAACCAGCTCCTCAGCCTCCTAGCCTGATAAACGGGTCCCTGTAGTGGTGTCCCTGGTCACTGAAAGGCAGCCACCATCACGGTTCTTCTGTTTGGACCCAGCAGTGACCTTCTGGCAGCATCAGAGCCTGGAGCAGCCTTCATGCATAGAAATGGACCAGACGTTTGTTCACCTACAATAGTTGTCTGCGGAGTTAATCCTTCCAAAAATAGGTCAGCATCTTCTCTCCTTATCTTGAGATTAACTCCACAGCAACTCAGCTGGGAAAAGCTTTCTAGAACCAAATGTGCTGTTTCTGTTCCACGGTCCCTTTTGTTACTGGACACATTGGCCTGAGTATGTGTGTGCAGGGAAATCCGGTTTTTCATTTGGGTTTATTCTTTACAATTAAAGAACCGTTTCCTTGGCCTTATTCTTAGTCTCCACTGCTCAATTCAAGCACTTAGTGGGAAAAACAAGCAAAGGGACAGTATGGGCAGCCAAGGAAGTTTATGACCTCCCAGAGTCTGCTGACCAGAGATGGACTCAGAATTGCGCCCCTCCCCCCCACACACCAGCTAAGCCAGGGCTGCCCCATTGCATCCTGCCAACAAAACCCCACCGCGGCCACTCCTGACTTCAAAGGCTCTGTGGATTCAAATCCCAGAGGCTCAGCAGCACATTCAGCAATTTTGTGAAAAGATCTTTCTTTTCCTTCTTTAAATCCTTGAGATTGCAGATTGTAGTTCTCCCTGCTCTACTTCTTTCGTCTGCACCAACAAAAAGTGCTCAGTCCTGAGGGGCACTCCTGCCTTTGCTGGGAGGATACGCAGAGAAGTGGCAGATGGGTCAACATGCAAAGGGAAGGAGCCTTGATAAGCATGGAAGGATGTTCAGCCCACTTACACAGTAGGGCAGGTGTAGGAGGCAAAGGTGGTGGGGGAAGGTGGGGGACTTTTATCTCAAGGGGAAGCATGGCCCACCATCCACAAAGGTAGTTCAGTTCAGTTCAGTCACTCAGTCGTGTCCGACACTTTGCAACCCCATGAATCACAGCACGCCAGGCCTCCCGGTCCATCACCAACTCCCGGAGTTCACTCAAACTCATGTCCATTGAGTAGGTGATGCCATCCAGCCATCTCATCCTCTGTCGTCCCCTTCTCCTCCTGCCCCCAATCCCTCCCAGCATCAGAGTCTTTTCC
>NW_011494680.1:10420088-10424482 GCF_000754665.1 Bison bison bison
GCCAAAGTACTGGAGTTTCAGCTTTAGCATCATTCCTGCCAAAGAACACCCAGGGCTGATCTCCTTCAGAATGGACTGGTTGGATCTCCTTGCAGTCCAAGGGACTCTCGAGAGTCTTCTCCAACACCATAGCTCAAAAGCATCAATTCTTCGGCGCTCAGCTTTCTTCACAGTCCAACTCTCGCATCCATACATGACCACAGGAAAAACCATAGCCTTGACTAGACGGACCTTTGTTGGCAGAGTAACGTAAGCACAGGGTAGAATAAACGTCATCACTAATATCCTATGACACTTCAAAAATCCAGTTACTATTGTATGTTCTAAGATGAACCTGTGGCGGATTCATTTTGATATTTGGCAAAACTAATACAATTATTTAAAGTTTAAAAATAAAATAAAATTAAAAAAAAAGAATAAATTCAAAGCAGGAGAGTCTTGAATTAGCACTTTCTGGAGAAAATCTCTCTGTTGCATTGCTGATACATAAAGTTTTACAGAATTTAGGATCACATAAAGGACATGTCTTGTTCTGGGACTCCAAGGTCTTTCCACCACATTCTCCCTGTTGTAGACTCTTTGTTGTTGTTTAGTTGCTCAGTCCTGTCCAGCTGTTTTGCAATCCCATGGACTGTATGTAGCCCACCACGTTCCTCTGCCCATGGGATTTTCCAGGCAAGAATACTGGAGTAGGTTATCACTTTCTCCTCCAGGGAATCAAACCCATGTCTCCTGCATTGGCATGTGGATTCTTTACTGCTGAGATACCAGGGAAGCCCTATAGACTCTTAGCTTTCTCTTAATCCAATGTGACTAGTACCCATTTTCTCAAGGGTGAAAACAAGAATCTCACTGCACTTTGATCAAGGTGCCCATTAATTACCTCTGACTTTGTGCTTCTCCAGGACCAAGTCACTCAAAGGCATGAGTTGAATACAAGCCCAAGACTTCAGGGTAGCAGAGGTGACTGCAGTGCTTACAGGTAGTTATGAACTCTCCAACACTGGATCTGTTTCAAGATATGTTTATTCTATGGTGCTAGATATATTTTAAACATTTGCTTAGATCAACAGTAAAAAATGTGGTATTAAACTATTTAGAAAATTCAAGTTACATTGCAATAAAAACACCAGTCAAATTCAGCAAATATGACAGTCAGAGAACTTGGATGCTACTCAAATTAATCCTACATTTAACAGTGATGGCACATGTTCGAACTGGATGCCAAACTAATGAGAAAATATTAAATTGAGTCATTTAAGGGGCTTTCACGGTCCAACTTAGATTGGATATCCAGCAATTAAAAATGACAAGTTATTTCCATGTCTGTGCACCATTTGCATTTGTTTTTCTGTGTATTTTATTATGGCCAATTTTTAGACAATATCCACACACTGAAATTTCCAGGTGGCTCCATGGTAAAAAAAAAAAAAAAAAAATTTGCATGCCAATGTAGGAGACATAAGAGATGTGGATTCAATCCCTGGATCAGGAAGATCCTCTGGAGTAGAAAATGGCAACCCAGTCCAGTATTCTTGCCTGGGAAATCCCATGGACAGAGGAGCCTGGGGGGTGGCTACAGTCCATAGGGTTACAAAGAGTCAGACATGACTGAGCGATGAGTATATATTACATCCACATGCTGCTCTTTAGAGGGTAAACAGGCACGTTTCTCCCTGGATCCCTTCCGCCCATGCTGTGTTCAGTCTGCTGTCCCCTCCCCAACAATGTCACAGAGATTCTATAGCTGTTCTGATCACTTTCGGATATTGAGGACAAAGTAATTTAGCGCCATCTAAAAAAAAATAACAAAGTCAAACTCTTCCAATGTAAGCCTTCTCCCTTTGCCTAGTTCAGTCCTGGAGCAGAGAAAGGAAATTGGTTACTGTTCACTATTAAACCTTAATCTTCCATTGCTTCTTCTAGACTCTCCCTTCTGCCTCTGGCTTCTGTGGGATTAGAGTTGGGGAGAAAAATGAAGGGAGGGATGGGGCAGGTCTACTCTGGGGAAGGAGCTTCAGATCCTTACAGCAATGGCATGAAGATGAGTGTTGGCGTTTTAACAGTGGGACCTTTCGTGCATTCTCCAGAGACCTCCTCCACATGGACCTACACAGAAACCCTCACTGGCGTGAACTCTACACTCTGCCTTGTGACTTCTCCAGCTTCACCAAGCATTTCAGTCTGAAGCACACCTCTGCTTTTTTTCCACCTTGCCTGTGCAAGAAATCTTTGGAATTATTCAAGCCTGCCTGCATCCCTGGGGTCCTCTGACCCAGAAAAGCACTCTGCCTCCCTGGTTCTCCCACCAGTCTCTCCTGCTCCACCATCAAGAAGATGCCAAATCTTCTCACCCAGGGGTTTCTCTAGGCAAGGGGTATTCCCCACTTCCATTTCTCTCAAACTTCTGGGACTCAAGGGTGCTTTTCACTTCTCTCCCCAGCCCTTGGCAATAGCTCAGCAAATTGTGGACACTCAGAATGGTCTTTTTGGTGTCAGAGGTCCATGCTTGTCCTCTGGAGCACTCTCAATTGCCATCAGACTGGGATCCAAGACACAGAGCCAACCATTCAGGAACTCTTCCCAGGGAAAGCTTCTCTCCCCATCATCTCCTGATTCATCTCCTTGACTACCAAACATGAGGTGGATAATGGCTAAGGGCCCCAGATGATGGGATGTGCATGTGGGGGTGGGTGGTGGTCAACTTTGGCATGTTCTCCACGGGGGATCTGGCCCTTCTCTTTTTTACATATGGTCATTTTATACCCTTTGGTCTCCATTTTCCTGTAGAGAAAAAGTCCCATTTATCATACAGTAGACAAGAAGTCCAAATGGTGAGGGATCATGTCACAAGCTCTTCACTGTGTTTCCCAGCTTCTTGCTCAGAACATTCTGTCCTTTCCTTGGGTACAATCCATCACGTTACAATGTGATTTATGTTACATAAACAAGGGGGATCCCACTCTATTCTCTACAGTCATTTGGATATCTCGTGTTAAGGCATGATCAGTTATGTAACAATTCTCTGACTTTAACCACCTCTTTTAGAATAATTAACAAATAGCGATTTCTAATTATACTGGACAATAGTGTTTCTGCTAGATTTTTTTAACATTCAAGGAAATTCAAACCTTTTCTCTTAGTCATGTTTTCAAACTCACTTTGTTTACCAACCTTCATTCTATCATTTTTCTTCATGGATGAATCTATTTCCATAAACTCAATAGTTATTAATAGAATAGTGTAACCCTAATCATTATAAAGATGATCATTACATTTGCAATAACAGCTACAAAAATTGACCTTTTCAACAAGGACTTATGGTAGCATAAATCTGCAGCAAATAGCACAGAACTCTAAACAAATACAAATCCAATTATTGATTTTTGTTCAGGACGAGAGCAAGGGTGGGGATGGTGATGGATGTCGGTAATGAAATCACACTTAATCTAGGCATCTTCCAACCTAAGCAAAGCCTGTTTCTAGGCCTGTTTTTCCAAATTTTTCTCTAACCTGTTCTGCAAACGTGGAATATAATATACTCTTCTCTTCACTAAACTCTATCCTCTATCCTTTCAATTCTCTTTTCAAGACAGTTCTGAGTTAAGCAAAAGCCCGGACATTTAGTCCTCCCTTCTCTTCCAAATGTGCATAAATAATAAACTATCACACATAAGGGAAGCATACATCAACTCAAAAAACCATGTGATTAAAGGTTTCAGGATTTCAGATAAATATAATGCTTAAGGGACCAGACTTTTAAGACAATATAAAGATGACAAAAACCCTTCTTGGGAGAATACATGCCTGCCAAGTAGCTTCAGTCATGTCCGACTCTTTGCAGCCCCATAGACTGTAGCCCCCAGGCTCCTCTGTCCATGGAATTCTCCAGGCAAAATGACTGGAATGGGTTGCCATTTCCTTCTCCTGGGAGAGTCAGGTCCTCAGAAGTCAACAGGAGACATTGTCACTTATCAGTATGATCAAGAAGAGTTAGGGTGAAGATGACCCAAGAACTATCAGAAAGGCAATGAGTGAGCCCTCTGCCTCTGAGAACTAGTAACAAAAACTAGTATATTAGAACTAGTATATTCAAAGCACTCATTAGGGTTTCCTAGTATGATGACCACAGCAATTAGATAATCATCTTGTTGTATATGGGAAGGGACCAAGAGTTATTCTTGGTATGAATAATCATACTAACTTTTGGTTGGAGGGTAGACAGAAGGCCTTCTCCAACTATAATACCCAAACTGCATCTATCTATCTCTCAAGCCAGGCTTAAGCAATATGTGAACCGTGAACTTCCTGATGTTCAAGCTGGTTTTAGAAAAGGCAGAGGAACGAGAGATCAAATTGCCAACATCCGCTGGATCATAGAAAAAGCAAGAGAG
>NW_011494680.1:10425087-10428258 GCF_000754665.1 Bison bison bison
GCTTACTCCTTGGAAGAAAAGTTATGACCAACCTAGATAGCATATTCAAAAGCAGGGACATTACTTTGCCAACAAAGGTTCGTCTAGTCAAGGCTATGGTTTTTCCTGTGGTCATGTACGGATGGGAGAGCTGGACTGTGAAGAAGGCTGAGCGCCAAAGAATTGATGCTTTTGAACTGTGGTGTTGGAGAAGACTCTTGAGAGTCTCTTGGACTGCAAGGAGATCCAACCAGTCCATTCTGAAGGAGATCAGCCCTGGGATTTCTTTGGAAGGAATGATGCTAAAGCTGAAACTCCAGTACTTCGGCCACCTCATGCGAAGAGTTGACTCATTGGAAAAGAGTCTGATGCTGGGAGGGATTGGGGGCAGGAGGAGAAGGGGACGACAGAGGACGAGATGGCTGGCTGGCATCACTGAGTCAATGGATGTGAGTCTGAGTGAACTCCGGGAGTTAGTGATAGACAGGGAGGCCTGGTGTGCTGCGATTCATGGGGTCACGAAGAGTCTGACATGACTGAGCGACTGATCTGATCTGATCTGATCTCTCTAGTTTCTTTAAATTTTTCCTAGGAATTAGAAATAAAACACCTGATATCTTTCAGGAACCAGTCCAGAAAAATAGGCTGAGGGTTAATATGGAGCCCCTACAGACTTTTCTTTGCTAATATAGAGTAACAACAACAACAACAAAAAAAAAAAACACACAAGGCTCAAGTAAAGTTTCCCTGCTTCAAAGAAAGGAATTTACTTTGCACATTCATATTAGCTGCCTCCTTCTGAAATACTGATCTGTGGTCTCAACCAAAGACCTTACCTTTTTACCTTTGGAATAAACGGGAAGAGGAGACAATGTGGACCAGGAATGCTTCATTCTCATTAAATGTATCAAGTCATTGGGAACAGTAATACGTTTGTGGTGGGCACCCATGGTTGTCATGTCTGTCTTCTCCTTCTTAACTGAATCCTACCCAACCCCAGCTGTACAGATGGTCCTGATTGTCTAGACAATCCTGTGTCCTGCAATGATGACAGAAAAGGTGTAGGGCAGGGCATCAGGACCTTCTGTGCGCGCACACGTGCACGCACACACACACACACACACACACACACTTCTCTTTCTCTCTCTCTCTTTTGCAAAGGATACAAAAACTTGAGCATTCTAACAGAATCTCATGTGCCCTGGGCTTTGTAAACCCAGGGACCTTCTAATTGAAGATTTCATATCAAGAATCACTGCAGCAACCTTCAAGTCTATGTATTTTGTTATAAAGCTGTCAGTTCTTCCAAATATGTAAGAGAAAAAAGCAATCAACCACACAAAAGGAAATAACACTTCTTTTTCTATATTAAGCCAGTTTTACCCCACCTATGTTCTTTGATATTATGGACTCCCCAGGTGGCTCAGTCATAAAGAACCCATTTGCCAATGCAAGAGATGCAGGAGATGCAGTCCAATCCCTGAGTCAGGAAGATTCACTGGAGGAGGGCATGGCAGTCCACTCCAGTATTCTTGCCTTGAGAATCACATGGACAGAGGAACCTGATGGGCTACCATCATGTTTGATATTATAAGTGCCACAGAATCTTCACAAATATGCAAATGCCTGTCTTCAAAATGTCTAAAACACTTTTCTTCTTATTTTTAGTTTTCTTAGTATTTTCTTCTTTTTCTTTCATTCTCATTTGAAATGAAATTACTCAAATTCAGTCATTTGGACCATGTATTTTTAAAACCTGCATCAACTAGATGAAAATTAATTGTTATTACAAAGTTATAAAAACAGAGAATTCATCACTTAAGGATGTGGTTCTGGCCCAATTTCAAACCATAATGGTTATGTCTGAAAGTTCACCTTTTTATATGCTCGTCTCACTCACCTTTTGGTTTTTCTATGACTCACTTCACGATTCCACTTTTAGTAAATGTCTCATAAACAGAGAAAGGACCTGCAGTCATTTAACAAATATGACCAATGTTCATGACTCAAAACGTGTTGGTATCATATTTTTCTGAAACTTATCTTATTTTGTGGCTTCCCTGGTGGCTCAGACAGTAAAGAATCTGCCTGCCAATGCAGGCGACTAGGGTTCGATCCCGAGGTCAGGAAGATCCCCTGGAGCAGGAAATAGCTACCCATTCCAGTATTCTTGACTGAGAAATCCTATGGACAGCGGAGCCTGGTGGGCTACAGTCCAGGGGGTCACAGAGGGTCAGACACAACTTAGCTACCAAACCACCACAAATCTTATTTTGTATGCTCCCCGAATAGCCATAAGGAAGGAAAACATGTAGTACATCCTGTGGACCAATGTCACTTTATTCTGTTATATGTTCTATGACGTCTGTGTTACCTTGAGGGAAAGGGCAAACTTAATTAGCTTCAGTTCAGTTCAGTTCAGTCTCTCAGTCATGTCCGACTTTTTGCCACTCCATGAATCGCAGCACACCAGGCCTCCTCCCTGTCCATCACCAACTCCCGGAGTTCACTCAAACTCACATCCATCGAGTCGGTGATGCCATCCAGCCATCTCATCCTCTGTCGTCCCCTTCTCCTCCTGCCCCCAATCCCTCCCAGCATCAGGGTCTTTTCCAATGAGTCAACTCTTCGCATAAGGTGGCCAAAGTAATTAGCTTAGCACCTAATCATTTCAAGGCAAAACAACCTACATATGAGAAGTGTGATTTTTGTGCAACTTTAGGTAATAGTTAAGAACTGCACATCTACTTTTATTAAATTTCAAGAGAATATGTTAGAAAGATTTTCATAAATTGCCGGGGACCAGCCCCGGCTGATCCAGGGAATTTGAAGCGGGGACGGCGTCGGCGAAGATCAGGAAACAATTGCTTAATTAAACATTAATTAAGGATATAAAGAGTAATAGAATGAGGATAGCTCAGTAGGAAAATTCAGTGGAGAAAAGAGGCTGAAATAAGGATAGCTCAGTGAGGAAATTCAGTGTAGAAAAGAGGCTGAATAATTCAGCCAGAAGGTAAGAGAAAGAACGACATGGTGAGACCAAGTTTCGGTGAACAAGGCCCACACTTTATTTTCCAAAGTAGTTTTTATACCTTAAGTTATGCATAGAGGATAATGGGGGAAGGGGTAGAGTCATGCAGTAAGCCAGGCTTTCTTCCTGCAAACTTATCATATGCAAAAGTTTAGGTGATT
>NW_011494680.1:10430457-10434121 GCF_000754665.1 Bison bison bison
ATTGTCAGTTTTCAAAGCTTTTGGTAGGCCCAAATATGAAAAACAAGTAAAGAGATGTTGTATTACATCTTTAATTGCTTCCCCTGTATGAGCAGTTGCAATAATAACATGAGAAAAGGTGTCTATAGTTAAAGAACAAAGGACAGTTTTTCAAATGAAGAGACATGAGTTACATCCATTTGCCAGAGTACGTTAGGTTTGAGACCACGAGGATTAACTCCCATAGGTAGACTATTATAAACAGTGGGGCAATATAAGCAAGAACACACAATCTCTCGAGCAGCCTCTCTGGGAATTTGGAATTGATATCTTAAGGCAGTAGCATATTGACAATAAAGTAAGTGAGAGGCTCTGGCCTCCTCAATCACAGTAGCCACTGTATTTCAGGTTAACAAGTTAGCCAAATCATTAAAGGCATTTTAAGGGCTGGGCAATCTGGAATGAGCCCAAATGTGTCCAATGAAAAATACTTTATTTCTTTTCCAAATTTGTTGCTGTAATTTAGTTAACAAATTAAATATGGTAGTTTTATTTTCAGACAAAACCGCAGTTTTAATATGTGGAAACAACCTGACAATATACTGAGAATCAGAATAAAGGTTAAATTCCTCATCTGCAAACATAGCAAAAGCCTCTATGACTGCTGTTATTTCAGCTCTTTGAGATGAAGTTTCCCGTGTTTCTAAAACCTTTTGGTGGTTTTTAGTAACTATGGAGGCTTTACCATTTGCTGACCCATCAGTAAAAACTATTTGAGTATTTGGAACAGGAGATTGTTTACATCTGACAGGGAAAATAACTGGATGTCTGGATATAAAATTTAGCAAAACATGTGAAGGTAAATGATGCAAAAATTTTGACCAAAATAGTTTCCTATAGCAATCTGCCAATTTTCAAACATTAGAAGAGCATCAAGTTGTTCTTTATTATATGGAATTACAATTTCTGATGGCTCTTTACCAAATAATTTAATGCTCCACTTTTTTCCTTTAATATCAAAGTAGCTATCAATCCTGGATAAGAAGCCATTACCTTTTTAGTTTGAGCGGGAAGATGGACCCACTCTAGGGGGCCGTTTTGCTATAAAACCACAATTTTTTGTCTGGCCACCCCAGTTACACCTATGGGGGGGTGGGTTTTATGGCAAAGGAATTGTCAAGCAGTTGTCAATTTAATTTCTTAAATTTTTAAAATTTACATTTTAACAACATAAATTTAGAGATATGTTAATTTAGGTCTAATGTTTAGTTTAGGTCTCTATAAATTTAAATAATAAATGTATAACCTCCTTATCTCATTTTGATATACAGATATACCTAAATGCAAAATGTATTTATATATGGCAACAAGTATAGACTTATTGACATAATATACTTGAATTAATCTTTATAATTAATGTTAATTAATATATATTACAGCAATACAACACGTAGACAGCTAATACCAACCAACACAAACCAATGTACTCTAATAATACATGTCACACATATATAATTATACAGTATACAGAACATATATCATCACAGCACATCAATCTATACCAATTAATATCAGCCACACACATTATATTACTGCAATATACATTTAATTATACAGTATATATATAATATGCATATATAGTATACATACTAATTTATATACAAATTAATTAAGTTAGATCTATAAATAGAATTAGGTATACCTTTATTATATTTTATTTATACCCATATCTAATTAGGCAAACTGCAATTAGGCAAATATATTTATATTACGTATTTATAACAATATATAAAGTATTGTTAATTGTACCTCCTGTTGATAACTAAGAAATTGAGAAAACCCTTCTGAGTATCTCCTATTTGAGACAGCACGTCCCTCCCCCACAGGGTAAAGTGGAGCATAGGAACTATATACGGTTGGAAAGTTCTACAGGTATCCTCAAACTGCCAATCTAACATTTTTGAACTTTTAACGACTGTCGGGGCTTGAGGGCAAATGAAACAAAATTTGACCCCTGAAATCTATCAGGGCAACTTGCCAATCACTATATTGTAAAAGACTTGTAGTTGATCCTTATTGAATGGAATTATTATATTTGCTACTTCTTTTCTAAAAAGTTGCACACTTCTTTTTTCCTCCTTTTATAATTAATTGTGCCACCAAGCTGGGATAAGATAAAACGATTTTTCTTGGGATCACTGGTAGATGGAACCAATGGGCCTTTTTGTCACAATCACCCTGTAGGTGTATGTTTTATGGCAAGAATAATTTAATCTCATCTTTTGGTAGTATTAATCCTAATTAACTGATCATTTAAAGTCTCATACACTTCAACAAGAGCTAACTCTGTCTCATTAGTTAACTTTCTCTTAGAACTGGAATTAGGATCAATTTTTAAGCAATCAAATAAAGGCTTTAAATCTGCAGTAGTCAGTTTTAAATGAGGGCGTATCCAATTAATGTCTCCTAATAATTTTTGGAAATCATTTAAAGTTAGTAAACAATCTCTCCGCAGCTTCAAAGGGGCATCATCAGTTTTTAAAACTTTTGGCAGACCTAAATATGAGAAGCAAGTAAAGAGGTGTTGCACAACATGTTTATAAGCTTCTCCAGTTATCGTTTTGTAAACGATTTTATAAAATCTGGTCTATAGCCTTTTAGATGACAAGCAACCATCTAATCTTTGCTTGAATACTTCCAGCAATGGGGAACTCACTATTCTTCAAGGTTTTAAACTCTCCCTCACCTTTAGTTTCTCTAATCTCAACTCATTTTCAGTAGTATGTGTTGGCCAGGAGCTGGGTCAGTCTTTCCCATCAATGTTAAGAGACATCTGTTCCTGTGTCTAATAGCCCTGACATTTTATTTTCTTGAATTAAAAGATCTTTTAAAGGCCTTGGAGCTGTAATTTCCTGCACCCAAAAGGCTGGATCACTAGATCTAAACGCTCTGTGGCTCTTAGCTTGAGAAGTCAAGTTTTTTCCTGCCTGATAAGGTAAAAGCAAAAACTGTGTTATTCTTTGACCTTTATTAATTTGCACAGTTTTGGTAAGCGGCGAGATCAAAACTATAATTTCTCCAATATAATCAGAATCTACCACACCATATACCACCGAAATTTCTTGAAAAGAAAGCGAGCTACACCCTAGCACAAGTCCTACAATGCCCTCAGGCAGGGGGCCAGCCACTCCCATTGGAATCGGAGCAACCACAAGTCAGGGGTTAAAATTGTTGCTAAATCCCCTTACCGGTCCGCTTTTTTCTTAGCCTGGGTGAGACCCCCCTGAGGGGGTTTTCTCCAAAGAGCGCGCTCTGCATATTGTGCACGCAGTCTGTGTTAAAATCTCCACTGTTCAAAAAACTTTTTATCTTCCTCAGGCTTAGGCAACACTTTGAGAGGCTTTGGGGGCAAAGTGGGGAACTCTTGGGCCCTGGAAGGCGCAAACGGAGGCGGCAGCAATGGCCTTAAATCAGAAAGTGGTCGTTAAGTTTTTTTTTTTTTTTTAAGGTTTTTGCGCAGGGGGGATGGGGGGGAGGGGGAGCTCGCCAGGGCACCTGGTCACAGCGTCTCTTACAGTCTCTCTCTTCCTCTCTTCCTGCTTTTCTCACTTTTTTCTCCCCCTTCATTTTTCGCTACCCTTCTCTTTCCTTCGTTTCTTTCCCTTTACCCTCTTTCTCTCTTTTT
>NW_011494680.1:10435971-10439271 GCF_000754665.1 Bison bison bison
GAGCTGTAAGCTAACTTTTTTCAGAGAGGTAGTGGGGGACAGCCCCCCGTAAAGTCAGAAGTGTAGGTGAAAGCACAAAGCAGAAAGTAGGCAGACTCTGGTTTTGGGGGTAGATTGCTCGAGAATTTCCAGGGAGACTCCTGAGGCTTGATCCCGCCTTTGCGTATGCCAAGCCTCCTTCCTCATGACCTTTGCCAGAGGCGGAGCTCGCTCCCCGCAATAAATTGTTGAAGATATTCCAGTTTCTAGCTCCTGACCAATTATAAGTTTTACAATCCTGGATAGAAATAATTTACCACCTCATTAGCCACAGAATTATTTTTTAAATGTAAATCACAGAATCTTATTTTTAATATTTTACCAAACATTTGGGCTATCATCAAGTATCTCTTCCTAAGTCTTTAGTTTCAAGGGATTGAAATATTTCAACCCATGAAATGAGCCATTTCTTAGGATGTATTAATTTGCAATTTACACAAATGCATGGTTTTTCTTGAATTTTAAAATTTCAATAAAAAAGAGTTAACAATGCTGATCTCCTCTTTATATCTACCCTTTAGTTAACATCTTTTATTAAAAACAAAGTGTGTTTGGATAACATATGAATTGTTATTACATTGGATTATTTGATACAGAAACAGACTAGAAAATTAAGAAACTTAAAATGACTGGGAAAGCATGATTTATTAACATTGTGTAAATAATAATAGCATATTAAGCACATAGGGAAAGGGAAGGGAAGTCATTCAGTCATGTCGGACCCTTAGCGACCCCATGGACTGCAGCCTACCAGGCTCCTCCATCCATGGGATATTCCAGGCAAGAGTACTGGAGTGGGGTGCCATCGCCTTCTCCACATAAGTGTACTTTTACAACATATGCAAATAGCATTTCAATGGTGCCCCCTTGTCCAAAACCCTCAGTGAATGCTTGAAATCATGGAAAGTACCAAACCCTATATATATTATGTTTTTTCCCCTACTATAAACAGGTAGCATAGACAGAAAGAAGTATGATTCATGTCCCAGGCAGCACAGGGCAGGATAGAGCAAGTGTCATCACACTACACAGAATGGAATGAAATATAAAACTTTTGAATTGTTTATTTCTGGAATTTTCCATTTAATATTGCTGGACCATGGGTTACTGAAACCCTCAGAAAACAACACCAGGAATAAAGGAGGACTATTGTATATTTCAGGTTTTCTCGGTGGCTCAGGTGGTAAAGAATCTTCCTGAAAGGCAGGAGACGGGTTCAATCCCTGGGTCAGGAAGATCCCCTGGAGAGGGAAATGGCAACCCATTCCAATATTCTTGCCTGGAGAATCCATGGACAGGGGAGCCTGTAGGGCTGCAGATAATGGGGTCACAAAGAGTTGGACATGACTGAACGACTGAGCACTAAGCAGGTGTGCCTCCTGTTGTAACGCATTTAAGGACATAGTATCACTTAGACATGTGACCCTGCCCCAGACTAAACCCAACAAAACCTCTGAATCCAATGCTATGCAAATGCAGGAGGAAAAGGGACTTGTTTAAAGACAGTAAAAGTCTGCGGTCAACCAAGGACAGAGAATGAGAAATTTTACTGAGAAAATGATCTGTATGTTTGAACAGAAAAACTGGATGTGGGGTTCAAGAACTGGGACAGACCTACAAAACCTACCAACCAAATGCCATTGCATCTTTAGAACTTCATTTGAACAAAGTAACTATTAAAAGTCTTTTATGAGACAATTAAAAAAATGTTTAACACTGACTGAACTTAAAAGTTATTTTTAAATTACTGTTATTTTTAGGTGTGATAGTTTTGTTTTTTACAGTCCTATCTTTTAGAATATATATAGATGTGTTTAGAATTACATGATTTCTTCAATTTGCTTTAAAAAATAAATTTTTAATCTATCATAATGATATTCTGGTAGTGTTAAAAAATGATTTTCTCTTCAAGATACATGCTTACATATTTACAAGAGAAAATACACAATTCTAAAATTTGATTTGAAACAATAAGAATGTGGAGGAAAATATTAAAAGAGGAAATATGGATGAAAGAAAAATAGCCAAATATTGATCATTGTTGAAGCTGGGTTTTAACCTGATTATATTATTAACTCTATTTTTGTGTATGTACAAATCTTTTACAATAAAAGAATGTAGAAACACTAAGTAATAGAAAAAAAGATTGAAGAAAAAGTTTTCTAAGAAGTACTCAACTTTGTTGTAAGAATGCCAATTAACTAAGATTATTCTTGAATTAAAAAAAATTGAAATCTAGAACCTGTCTTAAATTCATATTCTGAGGGCATGGTAACCCACTCCAATATTCTTGCCTGGAAAATTCCATGTACAGAGGAGCCTTTAGTCCATGGGGTGACAGAGAGTCATGCACAACCGAGTGACTAAGCACACACGCACAGCACATCTTTTAAGATACTAAATATACTTTTATCCTTTGAATCCAATCTCATTCCTATATATCTTTCCAGGAATATATATAATGACAGAAGAACATTTAGTAGTAGGAATAAAAACCAGATAAGCTCTTAATGAGAGCTATTTACTTTATCATCCTACATGCACAACAGGAATTGGAAATGCCTCCCAGTCTAAATGACAACATAAAGAGGGCAATTAAGGTAATACTGAGGATGACTTCAAAGTAAAGTACTCCTGAAGTTCCAATTCTGTAGAACTTGTACATTCTCAAGGCAGAGTAAAATTGCTCTTTAGTTGAAGGAGAGATTAAAGCTGAGCCTCTGTCAGGGGTGGTTTAGTTCTGCCTGGTGAGTGGGACATATTGTCCCTGAGGCAATGTAGTCCAGCCTGTTCTCTCTTCAATCTGAACACTAGTTAGCCCGGACCCTGAAGTGCGGTTTAAAATACTGTAGCATACATCTTCATTTGTAAAGCTACTTGTCAAGTACTTTTCAAAGCCTGAGTTGCCCAGAAAGTAGTCTCAGAGTCCAAGAGATCTTGGGAGATAGTTGTCCGCCTTTGATGCCTCCACTTCCACCCCCACAAGCATCCCACTATCATCCCCACCGGGACTTGCTTTGCCGTCTCAGACCACACCCTCTCAGATGCTCTACCCTGTGTCCCAAGTGAACGCCCACTTTCTACGGATTTATACTCTGTTGGGATGGAAGAAGCACAAGCTGGAATCAAGATTGCCAGGAGAAATATCAATAACCTCAGATATGCAGATGACACCACCCTTATGGCAGAAAGTGAAGAGGAACTCAAAAGCATCTTGATGAAAGTGAAAGAAGAGAGTGAAAAAGTTGGCTTAAAGCTCAA
>NW_011494680.1:10439742-10470553 GCF_000754665.1 Bison bison bison
GGAGGAGAAGGGGACGATAGAGGATGAGATGGCTGGATGGCATCACCAACTCAATGGATGTGAGTTTGAGAGAACTCCAGGAGTTGGTGATGGACAGGGAGGCCTGGTGTGCTGCGATTCATGGGGTCACAAAGAGTCAGACACGACTGAGCAACTGAACTGAAATGAACTGAACTGGGATAGAGAAAATAGAGAAAAGAGAAAGAGAGGAAGGAAAGAAGAAAGAAAAGAAGGAAGGAAAGAAGGGAGGGAGGTGTTACTGAAAGCAGGTCTGGCTACTTGATGCTCAAAAGCCATTAAAGAGATAAGTATGGTGGAAAGCAAAGATGGCTCAGATGATAAAGAATCTGCCTACAATACAGGAGACCCAGGTTCGATCCCTGGGTCAGGTAGATTCCCTGAAGAAGGGAATGGCTACGCACATTCCAGTTTTCTTACCTGGAGGACTCTGTGGACAGAGGAGCCAGGTGGGCTATATATACCATAGGGTCACAAAGAATCAGACACGACTGAGTAACTAACACACAAAGTTTGCTTTATTTTGGATGCTGGCAACCATGATAAGGGGGTGGTCTTTTTCCAAAGGCCAACTCCCCCCGCCCCCACCACTGACAAACAGCGGGCAAGCGTTTTTAAAAAGTTGAGGGAGCAGGTTATATGCAGAAACAGCATGGTCAGCTCTGACAGTCATCTTGAAATTAGTCATGCAGTCTGACAGTTTTTAGTTCCAAAGAAGTTTGTTCCCATTTCCTTGAGGCCAGTTCTCAGAATTGTGGCAGCTTATGTCAAGGAACCCACTGGCAAGGCAGAAGCTGAAGGAGATGAAGGTTTGATCCCTGGGTGGGGAAGATCCCCTGGAGGGAGGAGGAAGTGGCAACCCACTCCATTATTCTTGTCTGAAAAAACCCATGGGTAGAGGAGCGTGGCTGGCTTCAGTTCATAGGGTCTCAAGGAGTTGGACATGACTGAGTGACTGAACAGGCAAGCAAAGCATTTATTTCATTGCTACTTTATTTTGTGGCTCCCATGCATTTATTCTAATGGTATTTTCATCCATTAAAATTGATTGGATTGGATCACAAAATGCCAACACTTACACTACCAAGTTCAGCTCTTGAAGTCTCATATCTCCCTAGTTAGTCTTTCAATGACATGATTAAAAATGTTAAATTGGAAACAACTCCACTTACAACTGCCAATGATCAGAGAACTCTCCAAATGGCTGGAAGTATGTTGACAAACAGCACCAAATGAAGCAAAAATGCTCCTAAAGGTTGTTAGAGCCCACAAAAATATTGGCCAAGATGGTTTCCTTATGTATGGACGACAGTTTGAAAATCAATTTGAGTGCACAAAATTAAAAGATGCTTGTTCCTAGGGGAAAAAAAGCTATGACAAACCTAGACAGAGTATTAAAAGGCAGAGACATCACTTTGCCAGCAAAGGTCCATATTGTCAAAGCTATGGTTTTTCAGTGGTCATGTACAGATGTGAGAGTTGGACCATAAGCAAGACTGAGTACTGAAGAACTTATCCTTTTGAACTGTGGTGCTGGAGAAGACTCTTGAGATTCTCTTGGACTGCAAGAAGATGAAACCAGTCAATAATAAAGGAAATCAACCCTAAACATTCACTGGAAGGACTGATGCTGAAGCTCCAATACTTTGGCCACCTGACATGAAGAGCTGAGTTACTGGAAAACACCCTGAGGCTAGGACAGATTGAAGGCAAAAGGAGCAGGGGGGTGACAGAGGATGAGATGGTTAGATAGCATTATTGACTCAGTGGACATGCATTTGAGCAATCTAAGCAAGATAGTGAAGGACAGAGAGGTCTGGTATGCTGTTGATGGGATTGCAAAGAGTCAGACATGACTTAACTACTGAACAACAACAATATTAAAAAGTGATCCTAACAAAGATTTCCTCTGGCATTTCAATTAGAAAATAGCCCAATAAAAAAAAAACCAAAAAAAACAAAAAGAGCTATGCGATAGTATGAGCTGGCAAAGAGCTTCTGAAAGAATCCTTTGGTTAAAAAGCTGACAGAGACCATAGGAAGTCCCAGTAAAATTACAAATGAGCTACAGCATCCTTTGTGTACTAAAATATTTCATGTGTCCTCTAATATACTTCAGTGTAGCCATTGACAATAAATGTTTGAAAAGCGTTATTTAATGAAATCGAGAGACTAAGTTGCACAGAGTAGATGCCCTAAGTGTGATGATGTCACCACGTATTCTTTGTAAGCATTCCAGTTAAATCTGCCTTGGTCTTGGATCTGACTGGTCTACCAGAGATGCTCCAGGGAGGTCATATGTGTACAGAGACAAAATAATTTTCTCCATGTAAATATGTTCAACTATTTAAGAAATGCCATGCGTCATTGCCCTGGAGGTTCAATGTCAATTTACAATCAAAATTGAATTTGACCCTAAAGCAATCTTTTTTATTTACTAATGATGGCAGCTGGTCTTTTAAGTGTGTCTGGCTATTCAACGGTCATGAGCAATGGTTCTGACCGCTAATTTACAGGGCGCTTAGAAAGAATGAGCCCTGCTGCAAAGAGTCTGTGGATGGGGTTTCTGCCTGGATCACCCCAGGTGTATTTGTGTTTCAGGTCTATTCTTCCTCTGCACAAGATGAGAAACAGAACTGCTAGCCCTTCATGCTCTGTACTTTGCAATCTATGTTTATAATGATGTCCCTGAGACAAATCTGGCTTTCTACAACCTCCGCACAATAATCAAGGGAAAACGCAGGCAGTATCTACCTAATACTGGACGAACGTTGTCTGATGTCATCGTTCAGTCACTAAGTCATGCCTGAGCTTTTGCGACCCGTGGACTGCAGCACACCAGGCTCCTCTGTCCTCCACTGTCTCCTGGAGTTTGCTCAAATTCATGTCCATTGGTTAGTGATGCTATCTAGCCATTTCATCCTCTGTCGCCCGCTTCTCCTTCTGCCCTCAATCTTTCCCAGCATCAGGGTCTTTTTTGGTGAGGCAGTTCTTCACATCAAGTGGCCAAAGTATTGGAGCTTCAGCTTTGGCATCAGTCCTTCCAATGAATATTCAGGGTTGGTTTCCTTTAGGATTGACAGGTTGTACCTTTCAGAAACTGACGGCATTTGGGAGGCAAATCAAAATCACACAAGAAAAATAAGAATCTTTCTCATGAGACTGTGTCATAAGAAAATTGGGTTCTTTTCATTCCCTCCCATGAATCATGATGTAAACAAATGCAGAGATACAGTGATATACTATAGATCGATTTACTATAAACTTAATATGTGTTCAGAGAAGGCTATGGCACCCCACTCCAGTACTCTTGCCTGGAAAATCCCATGGATGGAGGAGCCTGGTAGGCTGCAGTCCATGAGGTCACTAAGAGTCGGACACGACTGAGCGACTTCACTTTCACTTCTCACTTTCATGCATTGGAGAAGGAAATGGCAACCCACTCCAGTGTTCTTGCCTGGAGAATCCCGGGGACGGGGGAACCTGGTGGGCTGCCGTCTATGGGGTCGCACAGAGTCGGACACGACTGAATATGTGTTAGTTAAAATATGTGTTAGTTAAAAAAAAGAGATGAACTGTCAAGTTATTCACTATTTCTCATATGGCTATGGATTTCACTGGTGGAGACACAAGAGATGCAGGTTCAATCCCTGGGTTTGGAAAATCCCCTGGAGAAGGAAATGGCAACCCAATCCAACATTCTTGCCTAGGAAATTCCATGGACCTGGCAGGCTACAGTCCACGCGGTTGCAAAGAGTCAGACATGACTGAGCACACACGCACTCACACATTATGTTAATATATTCTTACATGTTTATGTAGCAGCAATAAAATCATTTGTTGAGGGAGAAAAAAAATCAGTATCTCCCACATTGGGAGTTATTTCCCTCAAAAGTTTCCTTAGAAGAATATTTGCCAAAATTAGCACATTCCTGAAGCACAACCCTTTCATTCATTACCAAGATACAGTCTCTCTTCTTTAAAAGTACCATCTCATTGACATCTCTGTAAAGTCATTTACTACACGGTCACTGGTCAAAGTCCAGCCACAAACGGGAAGCATTTACGCTGGCTGACAGAATATACTTTGCAGAATTTTATAACAAAGCTCTAAGATTAAATAAATACGACATATTTTCCAGCAAAAATTCTTATTTATTTGTAATTTTGCATATTTGTTGATGTGTTCGGGGTTAACTTGGCCTAAATAAAGTTCGATATTCATAAACACTGAAGCCTGAGCCTACATAAAAGATTTCTTTCCTTCTTATGCTTTTTATCCTTTAAAAAATCTGAACAAATCATTTATTTTTAAATCACTACTATTCTATAGAGCTATTTAGCATTCAATAACTCTCTTGCTGAAAACAAAATTCCATCTACTATTAAGTAATTAAATTAACAAAAGCAAAGGGCATACTATAATTTTTTGTTGCTGGTGTAATAAACACAAAGGAAACAATACATTATTCTATAGTATCACTTTCTAGCCAACACAATTTAGAATTATGTTAAATTTCTTAGGAGAAAATGATAGTAAGAAATAGTCTCTAGAATCTGCCTTTATGTCCATCAAAGGTACTGGAAAGTTGACAGAATTTCTCAGCACCTTTACAAATATTTTCATTCTTCTAACAGAAAAGTAGAAGTCCTGATAAAAACCAAAAAAAAAAAAAAAAATAATAAGTATCATAGAGATAAACAGAACATTCAAAAATGTATTGAAAAATGAATGAACTGAGTTATTAATAGCATCAACTAGATTTATTTAGTTAGATTTTGGTTTTGTTCATATCTTTTTAGCATAAGCTTGCTCTGACTGTGGAATTCTTTTAGGGAAAAAACCCAGGAAGAGTCGTGGACCCCTGACATCGAGAGCTCTGTGGTCTGAGACAAAGTACCCCTGAGGGAGAAGGGAGGAGAACTGGGGCTGTAGGTCAGGTCAAAAGAGTTTAGACAAAGGTGTAAAAAAGAAATACCATTTCAGAGTTGGCAGTACTCTTCAGAAAATGCCAGAGCCTCTGGTATTCTTCTAGAGGGCAGGGGACAGGGAGAAGGTGTGGTCTGGCTCCTTTCAAACCACAAAATCATAGAAACCAACTTTCTTTACATTTTGGAAGGAACCAGCAGTCACACTGACAACAAGGACAATATTTAAGTCTAAAGTTCATTTTAAATAAATACATATGGTTAAACAAAATGATCTGACCTAACAGACTGATACTCGGCACCAAAGAACATAGAGAACAACACAGGGGAGAGACAGTCCCCGCCTCCCTGGGACAGCAGGGCTCTTGTGAACACAAGGCCCTTATGGTCACTCAGCCTTGTCTCATGGTCTGGAATACAGCCAGCATGCAAAAAAAAAAAGCGGGTGGGGGGTAAGGGGTGGCGAGGCTGGCAATGAATAATGGCTAGGTAGTTATGCGATTAACAGAAAGGAGCATTTAATTAAATTGTAAATAATGCAGAATACAGATTTGGCTTAGCATTAAACATGGATTAGGTAATAAGTAATTGGAAACAAATGTGTGGGATTTTACATATTTGGCTCTTTAAAGCTTGTGTGTGTGCATGCTAAGTCACCTCAATAGCATCCAACTCTTTGCGACCCCATGGACTACAGCCCACCAGGCTACTTTTGCCCATGGGATTCTCCAGGCAAGAATACTAAAACAGATTGCCATGCCCTCCTCCAGGGAATCCCAGGGGTTGAACCGGCGTCTTTCACTCTTCTGCACTGGCAGGTGGGTTCTTTGCCACTAGCACCATCTGGGAAGACCCTTTAAAGCGTGCTTTTCCCCTATAAGTATTTTCCTCTCTTGATACAAAAGATACTGAATAAATCCAGAAACTGGAAAAATCCTATTTTACCCTTCAGCTGTGACCTCATTAATGTCCAGAGCGTGCCTACCTATTGCACAAAATGTCCCTCCATTTCCAAACTCCTGAGTCTTGAAATACCAACATTTCATGATTAGGAGGATTAAGTCACATTGCAGATGCTAAGAAACTCTGGCAACCTCATTAACTAGAGCAGGTTTTGGAGAACAAAACATTTCCTGCCACATCAGATCCAATTTCTCTTCTGTCTTTCGTGGGATCCTGCAACCCATTTAGCCAATCAGCTTTGTTTCTGTAAATTCACATCAAGGGTTTTTCCACAGTTCACTGTGTTTGGGAGATATGTCAGTGTTTGCTGAGGCCAAGTCTTCAGAAAGAGACTCACCGTGTAGGACACGTTCTGCAGAGTGAGAGGACATCTAAACTGAGATGTCAGCTTCCACCCTTCCTACCATGTACTTCACCTTGTCTTTTTTTTAAGTGAACTAGTTACTTGATTTGGCTGCATCAGATCTTGGTTAAGGCACGTGGAGCTCCACTGCATCATGCGGGGTCTTTCATTGCAGCACTTGGCCTCAGTAGTTCTGGTGCAAGGGTTTCCTTGCTCCCTGGTACGTGGGATCTTAGTTCCTGGATCAAGGATAGAACTTGTGTCTCCTGCATTTCAAGACAGATTCTTGACTACTGGACCTCCAGGGATGTCCCTAATTCACCTTGTCTTTTAATTCAACCTCCTTCTCACCAGTAGCCCAGGACTGAGGGCAGGGTCTTCAGTTGGAAGATGGTGGACACTGGCTGCTCTGGTGGCAAATCCTCATCACTTGCTGGGGGAGGGAACCACATGGCCAAACAACTTTGCTCTCTGAAATTCCATTTTGCACACTCACCCCCAGAAGTGTCACATTGAACCACTTTTCCTGATGGGAGTGTGCCATATCTCAGGTGATTTAATGCATGAAAAAAAAAAAAAGAGGAGGTAGAAATAGATTCAAGGGAAGGAAACCCTTTTTAGGAAACCCACAAAGAGTCAAGTCTTAGAGGAGTGCAGGAGTAAACCGTGGGCTACATTGGTTATTCAAGTGGGAAATGGTGTGGAGGTGGTAAGAAGCCAAAACCCAATATGTGGTGAATAATGAGGATATACAGTGTCTGGTTCTTAAGTCAACTGTTTCAGTTTTCATGCTGACCTGTTTCATGTAAATAAATTGAAAAAAAAACCAGATAAATTCAATTCAATTAATTTTAAATATTACTGTTTCAAAATGAAAGATCCCGTGGAAACTTGGAGAATTAAACAAAATAGGAGAAAAGAGTATGAAAAGTGAAAATAAGTTCCGATGCTGTTTGCTTTCTTCTCACATTCCATTTCTAGATACTTTTCATAGAAAGAATATTTAGTTTCTGACACATATTTAGCATCTTCTATCCTTCTATGTCGGAGAAGGCAATGGCACCCCACTCCAGTACTCTTGCCTGGACAATCCCATGGATGGAGGAGTCTGGAAGGCTGCAGTCCATGGGGTCACTGAGGGTAGGACACGACTGAGCGACTTCCCTTTCACTTTTCACTTTGATGCATTGGAGAAGGCAATGGCAACCCACTCCAGCGTTCTTGCCTGGAGAATCCCAGGGAGGGCAGAGCCTGGTGGGTTGCCGTCTATGGGGTCGAACAGAGCCGGACACGACTGAAGTGACTTAGCAGCACCAGCATCCTTCTATGTCCACCTTTGAAATCCTTCTTTTGCCACAAAACCTTTTCATGTGCTCCTTTAAAAGTTTTTTATGATAAAATATTAATTTTTTAAAGAAAAACCACAGTGAGCAACACATATTTTCATTTATGGAGTTCTGGCTCTGAGCTGTCCACAGACTATCTTGATTATTTGTTAAGAACTTGAGGCAAGAACATATCAGTGAATTTACAGCACTCTGATGCCATGTAAAAATAACTGTAGTGGTATCTTTACATGGGAATGCTTTTGCTTTCAGATCCCCTCTAGCTTTAGGAAAAGAAAGTGAAGTTGCTCAGTCGTATCCAACTCTTTGCGACCCTATGGACTTTAGCCTACCAGGCTCCTTAGTCCATGGAAAGTTTTCAGGCAAGAATACTGGAGTGGGTTGCCATTTCCTCCTCCAGGGGATCTTCCCAACCCAGGGATTGAACCCGGGTCTCCCACATTGCAGGCAGACACTTTATCGGCTGAGCCACCATGGAAGCACCCCTCTAACTTTACCGAGGTATAATTGACATAAAAGCTTTCAACTCTTGTGAAATAGAGTTCTGTGTTTGCAATTGGTTTTCAATACTTCAGGTTAATAGGATTCTAAAAAACATTCAATCTATTTTTGGACATTTTAATTTGTCAGAAATTGTCTAGGCTGTCCCCACTAATAAGACATAGGGCTTGGCAATCTGGGAGACTCTCTGAAATCTGAGAGTTGAGACAAGTTCTCAAAAATTGTTGTACTAACATGAAAAGAAAAGGAAAAAAAAAATTTCCAAGAATCTAAGAGGGAATCTGAATTACAATAAGCTTCAAATGACACAAGTATTTATAGACTGAATGAGAAGGGGCAGATGTCAAGAAAAATAAAAGAGAGAGAAAAAAGAAAATGTATGGAAATACACGTGGGCTTCCATGGTGGCTCAGTGGTAAAGAATCCTCTTGCAACACAGGAGACCATGTTCGATCCCTGGGTTGGGAAGATCCCCTGGAGAAGGAAATGGCTACCCACTCCAGCGTTCTTGCCTGGGAAATCCCATGGACAGAGGAGACTGGCAGACAGCAGTCCCTGGGGTTGCAAGCGTAGGACATGACTGAGCAACTAAACCACCATAAGAAAATACATAGAGGCTGTGGCAAAAAGAGGAAAGGACAAGTGAAATTACAGACAAAACCTAGAGGAAGAGCCCAAACAAAGGAGAGCAGCCTTGAGAAAGGAATGGATGTCACAATAGTTTCATGCAAAGGAGTAGGATGAGCAATTTGGGGACACACTCTTCATTTCACATGTTGTCTGGTTGTGGTGTGCCATTCAGAGCTTCTGGGTCTTTTCATCCCATAGAATCTCTTTTTCTTATGGGTTTGCCAAGTAAAAAAATAAGATCTCTTTGAATAAATACTTCTACCGATTTACTTAGAATCACAGTTTGAGAATCTCGTAGTTTTTTAAAGAATGAAGGTCCTAGGGATAAAAAATTTACTTCCAAAGGGGCAAACATTGATAATTTAAAGAGAAAAGTTTAAATCCCATCTCTTACTTTGGGTTTCTACAACAGGTCTTGTAAGCAGGAGGTTGATAAGAAGAGAAGTGACAGGGACTTTCCTGGTGATACAGAGGTTAAGACTTCACCTTCCAAGGCAGGGGGTGTAGGTTTGATCCTTGATTGAGGAGCTAAGATCCCACATGCCTCAGGGCTTAAAAAAAAAAACAAAAAACACATAAAACAGAAGCAATATTGTAACAAATTTTAAAAAGACTTTAAAAATGGTCCATGTCAAAAAAGAAAGAAAAAGAGGACAAGTGAGGAACAGAAGGAACTCAATAAAGGAGGAGAAACCAGAAGACTGTGCTTGGGTAAGGGTGTGCCTGTGAGAGGCCTCCCAGAATTTTCCAGCTGGGTACCACAGGATGGGTACCCACCAGCTACCACCACTCCCCGACTCCCCCCACCACCTGAGGGCTGTTCTAGGAGTGCTAAGTCCCCTGCATTTCTCAGCTGTATCTATATCTGGGCTGAAAAGGCTTCTGTTTCTCAAACAAATAAAAGGCCTGAGGCAGGAAAGCAGAGATGGACAGAGGGTGATGGAGATGGATGCAGTTGGTAGCCTGAAGACTGTTCTCTAGAGCTGCGGATAAAGTCATAAATGCCTTAGTTCACCCTCAAGTGGCTCAGATCTGCTTATGTTCCCATCAACTTATCACTGCCTCTTCAAGGTGGCAGTCGGCACCATCTCTAACAAATACACACACAGCAACAGGACAAACCTTAGTTCCCAGTCATGCAGCTCCTACCAAAGATGTATCATCTCGCTCCTGTGTTCCAGTCCCCTTCTAGATTTTTCTCATCCCCAGCCAGTCTTCAGCTGCTCCTAGATGGCTAGACGATTAGAAGACTCCACCTCCAGGGTCTGAGCACACTTGATAGCTTGGTTTGGTTCTGGTGACTATTATCACTGAGCATGGGAGCACCAGGAAAGGATCCCACCAAACCACTGATTTCCAGATACACATCCCATACCTGTGTAACAAAAGCACCAGCTAATCATAGTGAATTACCCTGGCCAGTGACTCCCTTTTTTGTTCATCTACCAGCCTGAGCATTCAAAAGAGACCCAAGTTGCAGTTGTAGGAATAGCTTCAATTTAATATATTTTTTTACTTTACTCCTTGAAATCTTAGCTCTCTAATCCAGAAAGATGCTCTCTTCCCCTTGCACCTTCCCATGAGACAGCAAACAAGCTCTCTCCAAATTGTGGAGTCTAGATTTGCTTTAATCCAGTCTGATCCTCTCTGTGGCAGTATGCATTGCTAACCTTTGGAAAAGAGCATTTTATGAATTGCAACATAGTTCTAACTGACTGAATGAAATAGAGGTACAGTTTTCTGGACAATTCTCTTTTATTTTAATCACGTCCCCAAGGCACATTGATTATATATAGAGAGAAATCTTAAAGAAATTCTCATCAATTCTTTTGTGCAGTATGGAGATGGTCCAATTTGAAAATATGTATGTATATGTGCATGTGCGCTCAGTCGTTTAAGTTGTGTCCAGCTCTTTGTGACCCTGTGGACCACAGGCCGCCAAGTTCCTCCGTCCATGGGATTCTCCAGGCAGGACTACTGGAGTGGGTTGCAATGCCTTCTTGATGCAGGGATCAAACCCTGTGTCTCCTGCATTGCAAGCAGATTCTTTACCCACTGACCCACCAGGGAAGCCCATGTATGTATACATGTACTGTATATCATAATTATATTTTGAGTCATTTTTTTTTACACTTAACTAATAATCCTCCCACAAACAAATGTAATTCCATTCTACTCTAGGAATCTGAGTAACAAAGAACCAACTTGAAATGAGAAATTTGGCACCTGATGAAAATAAAAAATACCCAGAATACACAGATCATTTAGCTTTACAATTTGTTTCCTGGGCAAATGTAAAACTTCCTCATTTTTTGTTGTTTGAGCTCTTCTCTAGGCTTCAATTCTATTAAATAAGTATTTTTAAAGTGAGAGAATGGGACAGTTACTAGTTTTAGAACTCAGGGTCGCGAAACCATTTTCTTGACTTCATACCCAGTTTATCTTTTGTGTGTTTTTTATTGTTCTATATTTCATTATTGACAAATCTAGCAGCAATATACTGCCAACTAATGTCACTACTTTCACTTAAATCATGGCATTGTTTTAAAGGAAATTCCGGTAGGACTGTCAATTCCAACTCTCTGATATGGGCTGTAAATGCAGTTCTTCAGCTTTAAATATACCCTACCATTGTCTCTTTTAGGGAAAAATATTCAGCAAATTGCATTTCAAGTGGTGGTAGGGATAATTAAAAGAAATAATAAGGCAAGTTTGGTTGAATATATGGAAACCATAACACAATTTAACTCTCTGTAGATAGTTTCATAAGCCAATAAATCACAGGGGATATGAAACAACTTGCTAGAGAAGAATTAACAGGAAAAGATCTGGAGATCATGAGTGACCACTAGTTTCCACATGTTTTATTAAAAGAGTTACATATTTTATTAAAGTGTGGCATGAAAAATAATATTAACAAAACTGAATTCTGGAGACTAATAATCATGAAAGAGATCAAAACCTGTAAAGAACTATCTAAAATATTCCCTGTGTACAGATGGTAAATTCTATCAAACCTCAAGGAATAGATAATTCTGATTTCAGTTAATGTGTTCTAAAGGATAGAAAATGATTTCAAGCTTCCAAATTTTTTTAGGACTTTGATATTAAAATCTGACAAAGATCAACCAAGAAAAAATTACAGCCAACTTTTGCTTATGAATATGGATGCAAAAGTTTAAATAAAATATTGGTGAGTTAAGATATAAACATTTAAATGGATTAAAGATGGAAACACAGCTAACATCTCGTTTTCACCCTTTCTCTGCCCTTCTAAAATGATGTATTATAAACATCCTTCAGCACTGATTGGAGGCAACTGAAGCAAAGTTCTTGCTGTTCTATGGAAAGGGGAGGTCATAGCCAAGTTGCTCACAATTCAAGCAGTGGAATTAATGGATTATAAATTCCTCCTGCCTGGCAAAGCCCCAGAGAGAAATAAATTCAAGGTGTGTCTACAGAGACAGGACCATGGACCTGGCTTTCTTAGCTTGCAAATGTTCTGAAGTCCCAAGACAGTCATGGAAGCAGAAAGCCACTGGATCAGAAAAGATCAGGGTTTAGAGGGTGCCTGACTGTAACTGTGGGGACAATCTGGGACCAGCATTTAGAAATCAGCCATCAGTAGTCTTCATATTAGTATTTTAAGGAGGATAATATTATAATTACCAAAGAAATGCCAAAGAAGTAATTGCTAAAAGACAGCTTCAATTTATTGCTAAATATAAAATCTTTTATTTTTTCCAGGAATGGTAGGATATTCTTTTATCATAATAAAAACCCATTAGTTGCAACCATATTTTATAGTGTAACACAGCATCATACCCATTATGATAAGAATAAAACATTTTGGGGCAAGTTTTAGCCAATATAAAGCAGCAAGAAGAAAAAACAAGTGTGAATATTGAAAAGGAAGAAATAAAATTAGTGCTATTTGCAGATGATATACACTGCTCTGGAAATCTAAGAGAGATTACATTTTAAAACTGCTAAAAATGGAAGAGAGTTGGGAAAGTAGCCAGACATAGTTAACTAATTTTAAACATATATTCTATTTTTAATAATGTTAATTAACACTTATATAACACATAAGTATTTGCAAGACCTAATCTAAAGTATACTGCCTTTACCGATCATATACCACATGGAACTCCACTCAGTGTTATGTGGCAGCCTGGGTGGGAGGGGAGTTAGGGAGAAAATGGATCTATGCATATATATGGCTGAGCCCCTTCACTCTTCACCCAAAACTATCACAACATTGTTGATTGGCTACACCCCAATACAAAATAAAAAGGCTTAAAAATAAATGAAGAATACTAACTTTAACATCACTATGTTAAGGATAGAAAATGGAGATACAATCAAACTAAGTGATTTTTTACACAGCTAGTAGTAAGTGGAGGAGTCAAGATTCGATCCCAGGTGAACCGGCTCTAGGGACCAGCACCAAGACACATTGACATGTTGGAAAATAATAAAAAGATTATCTAAAAGCTGAACAGAAAAAAAAAAGTATGTGAAATAGGCAGAACCCACAAGAAGAATGAAACCTTTTAAAACTATTCTTCAAAGTATTAGACAGTTTTTAATGGATAGATATTTTAATGGATGAACTTTCAAAAATGTACTTTCCAGAAATATTATGCAAAATATTGTGTTTGTGTATATGCAATTTTCCCCAGATGTCAGGGTTTTATGCTTCAAAAAATTTGTCAGGAAAGTTTATAGCTCCCAAAGGCTTAACTTTGGTTATAAAAATAAAAGATCTGAGTAATTCAAGAAATTTATATCTTTCCAGGTGGGCAGACAATATGGTAAAGATGACCACACTTCTCTTTCCCAGAGAAACATAAATGAAATGCATTTACAATAAAAACACAGGTCATATTTTTTTAGGAGAGAAAAAGTTGCCAAGAAGACTTAGAATTTCACAAAAAGGAATAAATGGGCAGTAGTGGGTTAGACAGTCTTAAAAAGATTGGAGGCAGGCCTTTCTATTATTCAAACTTACTCTAAAGCTACTGTAACTGAAAATCCATGGCACTTTTAGAGTAAAGCAAAGATTCTAAAAATGAGATCAAATACACACACGGACATACAGGAGATACATGTAAACAGCACAAACACTTACTATACTTTATAATCTGATAACTATGTCCTTCCAATAAGTGGAGAAATTATAAGTTATTCTGTAAAAGGCAATTGGAAAGTTGATAACTTTTTTTGAAATGAGAAGTTAAACCACTACTGAATACCTAAAATTTAATTCCAGATGACTCTTTAAAAAATTTTTTATATGAATTAAATTTTAAAAATACTGTAAACACTTAGGAGAAAAATGGACTTTTTTCAGTAACAACAAAGGTGGAAGAAGTTCACATGACAACAAAGTTAACAATTAAAAAAAAAACTACTAAATTTGTTTATATAAAACTTAAAACTGCTTTATGATGGAAAGAACCATGATGCTCTGGCTGTTTTCCTACTAAAATAGCAAAGTTGAACAGAGCCACAGAGATCATATATGCCTCACAAAGATAAAATATTTACTCTCTGATCTTTTCCAGAATATCTTATCAGTATAAGGTTGAACAATTAAAAACGGAATTTTGAATATAATTTTTATATAAAGTCCAAAACCAAGTGAAACTAAACAACATATAATACAGCAAATAAATAAATAAACACATGGTAAGGCTATATTTTTTAAAAAGTATAAGAATGATGAATATAAAATTCAGGATTGTGACAAACTGGGGTGAAAGGAGTCGATGTGATACAGAAAAGAAACTCACCCTGTTTGCACCTTATCAGTAACTCTAATTTTAGCTTCTCCATGGGTTTGAGGTTTCACCAGTGTTTGGTTTTTATTTATTATGCTTTGTTATTTACATTGTTGTTGTTTAGTCGCTTAGACCTGTCCGTCTCTTTAGGAACCCCATGGACTGTAGCTCACCAAACTCCTCTGTTCATGGGATTTTCCAGGCAAGAATACTGGAATGGTTCCCATTTCCTTCTCCAGGGGATCTTTCTGACCCAGGGATGGAACCCTCTTCTCCTGCACTGACAGGTGGATTCTTTACGACTGAGCCACCAGGGAAGTCCTTATAATTTACATAGACATCACATAATCTTGAAGGTGTTAAATATTATATATGAAAGAAAGAAATGAAAACAAGTTAGGTACTAACAAGCTGACTAGGGAGTCTGTATGTGGGTTGAACAGCTTCATTCACAGATATGATACTGGGAATGACCAGCATGATGCTGAGTGACCCAGAAATGCCAGACTGTGGATGTCTTTTCTTTGATGCTATTAGATCTTTCTAGAGAAGGTTTCCTCTGAATTCCTGCCAGAGGTTGGGAGGTAGACCCTTACCTACTTATATTCTGTTAGGGTGCTGGATTTAATGTTCACATGTAGAATCCAGTTGAATCTAGTTAATCTTGGTCATTTTCTTCCTGAATACTCTTCCATCCTCTCTGTCATCTTAGATTTTTTTTTAAATTCTTTTGTTACAGTTTTAATGGCATCTCTGGGAAAAAGGAAATCATTGCCTGTTGTTAATCCACCATGTTTAGCTAGAAATAAATTAAGGCCAATTTCTCAATTTTAGATGATAATCTCATACCTTTCCACCATGAAAGATGAGGGTTTGCCCTGCTTCCGTTTTCTTCCTAAGAATGTTTGATAAATTCAGTTACACTCTTTGTTACTTTCCTAAACTTAAACAGTAGCTGTTCCTTTTTCAATTATCACCTTGATAATCACTGCTGCCGCTGCTGCTGCTAAGTTGCTTCAGTCGTGTCCGACTCTGTGTGACCCCATTAGACGACAGCCCATCAGGCTCCCCCGTCCCTGTGATTCTCCAGGCAAGAACACTGGAGTGGGTTGCCATTTCCTCCTCCAGTGCATGAAAGTGAAAAGTGAAAGTGAAGTCGCTCAGTCGTGTCCGACTCTTCGCAACCCCATGGACTGCAGCCTACCAGGCTCCTCCGTCCATGGGATTTTCCAGGCAAGAGTACTGGAGCGGGGTACCATTGCCTTCTCCGTGATAATCACTATGTAAGCTCTATTAATTCCCTTTACCTTTCTTTTGATGCCTTAATGTAGTTTTTGTTTGCTTATCACCAACATTTTCCTTATTGACAAAAGAATAACGTTCGTTATAATACCCTCAAAACTTTCCATCGCATCATTTATTCTAATTGTTGCTTGGAATCTTTATTTTTCCCCCATGAATACCTGTCTTGCAGAGTCCTACATCATCCAAATCCCATCTCTAGCTTCGTATTTTTGTACATTTTTTTGTTTTTTGAAATCTGAAAATCATTGTCCTTTTTTAAGTTTTATGAAATTATTTTTTTGATAATTTCCTCTCATTTTTCTATTCTCTTCTTAAAACTGGCCATAGTCTGATATCATACCTCCTGGTTTGACCCTGTAGATCTTTTTCCTCCCCTCTAATTATCTTCCTTGTCTTTCTAAATTTTTTTCTCTACATCTTGAGAAATTTTGCCACTTAGTTTTTAAGTCTTCTAATTAAGCTTTTTCTTTTTACAATAATATTTTTAATCTTTGAAAGACCTGTCACATTATTTGAGTATTCTCTTCATCTTATTCTCATTTTATAAGAAATCACATTAAAAATTTTTTTTCTTAGTATTCTAATTAGAAATTCTTCCAAGCTCTCTTTGTTTTGAAAGCATCTATTTCCTCCACTACTAGTTTTCTTTTAAAAATGAGATAAAATTGACATATAGCACTGCATAAGTTTAAGGTGTACTGCTTGCTGGTTTGATGTTTTTATATATTTAGACATGACTACCACTGTAGAATTAGCTATCTCATCTATTATGTTACATAATTATTGTGTCTTGTTTGTGGTGAGAACAGTTAAGATCTAGTCTCTTAGCAACGTTGAAGTTTATAATGCAGTATTATTGACTACAATTACTATGCTATGCATTAATCTCCAGAACTTACCTACTAGTTGTAAGTTCTTACCCTTAAACATCTTCCCAATTCGATTTTTTTATTTTATTAATTTTTTTACAATCTTCCACAATCAACATCCATGATTCTCTAAGTCCTCATTACGTGGTCATCCCAGGAATGTGTTCACACGTAAGAATGAAATATAAGCTGGCCAGTGCGGGTTTTCTTTGCTTTGTTCTAGGAAGATTCACGTTCTGGTAAGATCCACCTCTTTAATGTGAAGCTTTTCTAGAGTCCTGGGTATTACTGGGTGTCTTCTCTTGGATGTCTGTGTTGGGGGTGGGAGTGACCTGAGATTAAGCCTGTAGTCCCTCAAATGTCAGAACTAAAAGCTTTACTCTGATGGATAACCAACGAGGACCTACTGTATAGCACAGGGAGTTCTGCTCAATGTCATGGGGCAGCCTGGATGGGAGGGGAGTTTGCGGGAGAATGGATACATGTATGTGTATGGCTGAGTCCCTTCACTGTCCACCTGAAATTATCACAACATTGTTAATCAGTTATACCAAAATACAAAATAAAAAGTTTAATTAATGTAAGAAGAAGCAAAAAAAGCTTTACTCTGGAAATAGAAATTTGTCCATTTATTTCCTGACTTAGCAGCTTTAGATAACAGTTCTTCACCTTCCCAGAAAGAAAGGTGAAAATCTGGCTGTTTTGACACTTCCTCTTTCTTTGTACAGTTACTAAATGGCTTAATTCTCTCTCTACTCCTATTTCAAAGTGAGCCCCCCTTGTTCTTTGCAATAACCCTCTTGCTGGTTCTTCCATCATCACTCAGAACCCCTAATGGAGTTCATTTCCTTACTGTTATAATAGTGATCCCTTCCCTTATATCAAATCTTTAATGTAAGCTAAGGTGACAACCACTTGACATTAAAAGATGCTTGAGTCAGCTTCCCTAGCAAATGGTTGCTTTTTGACTAACTCAGATCAATGGTTCAGTCCATGGTGCACTTCTATGGATGAAGGATTTCATGATTTCAGATTCCAAGCAAGGTTTCAGAGAGAAGTACTCTGAATAATTGGATGCTAAAAATAAGAACAGTATATTTAGGATGTTGACAGTAAAAATAAATTAACTAATTGTCATGGACAATAAGATAATTCTACTTTCTTTAAGAAAAACCCCAATGCTGAGCTCCTTTAAAGTTAATTACTTCAATAGCTCACTGATGTCATCAAGGAGTAGGCTGGCCACATCTCTCTCCTCTGCCCGCCCCCAACCAGTATCATCAAGCTCTGAAGGTGGCTTTCCCAATTCCAATTCATCATGCTGTTTCTTCCTCCGTGTCTCTTTTTGGCTAAGAAACCCTCCAAAGCTCTCCAAGTTGGCTTCCTCTCTTTTCTCATTAACCAGCATTGAGGTGAAGATCCTTTTCTAAGTCATCACTGGCAAAGGGAATAAAATCACTGTGATTAGCTTAAATTAGTAAGAATTTACTCCTGAGCCTGTGTGTATTGGGTCAGAGGCTGAACACTCTGACAAATAAGGAACTCTGCTGAAGGTAAGAAGGGAGAAGTGATTCAGGGACAGCAGACAGCCATGGTGTCTCCTTTAGTCTTTTTTTATAGTTGATTTTACAATGTTGTGTTAATTTCTGCTGTAAAGTGATATTATATACATCTTCTTTTTCATATTCTTTTCCATTATGGTCTATCCCAGGATATTGGATATAGTTGCTCTACAGTAGGACCTTGTTTATCCATTCTATGTAAGACAGTGTGCATCTGCTAATCCCAAACACCCACTACATCCTTCCCCTTCCTCCCCCTAGTCAAACACGAGTTTGTTCTCTATGTCTGTGAGTCTGTTTCTGTTTTGTAGATAAGTCATTTGTGTCATATTTTATATTCCACATATAAATGATATCATATGTCATTTGTCTTTCTAGTTTAGACTTACTTTGCCTAGTATGGTTAACTCCAGGTCCATCCAAGTAGCTGCAAATGGCATTCCTTCATTTTTATGGCTGAGTAATATTCCATTACATACATCTTTGTCTGTTCATCTTTCAATAGATATATAGTTTGTTTCCATGTCTTGGCCATTGTAAATAGTGCTGATATGAACAAATGAGTGCATGTATCTGTTTGAATTACAGTTTTATCAAGATATATGCCCAAGACGTATATCTGTCAAAGACATTGATCTGTCAAAGAACCTAAGGAAAGCAGCTTCCTTTTCTCTTTCAGCAGCTGGATGTGGTGGTAAGATGTGGATATAGAGAAGACCATAAGAATGTTAACATATGATTGATCAGAGTCAGAGACAAACATCCTTCATAAAATTATATATTTAGTTCACAAAGGGGATCAACAAGTATTTTTCCCTCATCTGCAAAATGAATGTTCTCTCTTCCTCTCAACTTTTATGAATTCCAATACATCTTCTTATACAATGAATAGTGTAGACAGTGTCAGATACAAGTCTTCTGATATTTTCTAAGAACTCAGTATACCAGATGGTAACAGTCTGAAGCTCTTTATTCAGTGCAGGGTTGAAGGTATTCACCAGAAGCCTGTACAGCTTGATAAGAGTTGTCAAGGAGACAGGTGGCTGGTTCAATGATAGCTGATAACTGTCCTTTCAAGGGCTGCACACAGTCAAGGAGGGGAAGAAAAATGAGGTAGGAACAAACGAAGCTGAGATGAATAGGTGTATTGAGAGACTGTTTCTTTACCCTTACAACTCCCCTTCCCATCCGGGTACTAAATGACACAATGGTAATAAAACTCACATAGGAATGAATAGGTTATTGGCAGGTGCACAATTCTCCCTCACCAAGTTAATCTGTATTCTGCTTATGTCAGCCAGTGCACAATACAATAAAAATTGTATGGGTAATGAAAGAGTGGAGCAAACTCTGGAGGGTCTCGTTCAATCACTTTCTCTACAGAACACCAGTGTGCGTAAATTGACATCACCAGTGAAATGGATCCTGCCAAGACCACATGGGAGCAAAGCCTGTGGTGAACAGAGACTCAGATTCTTCCTGAATTTGCTCTTCGTGATGTGAGAAGTTTAATTTTTATGTCCTCATGTCTTTTGATGGCTTGTTATTGGTAGTTTCTGAGTACAGCGAATGCTATTTAATTAACTATTCTCAACGTAGGCTGAGAAGAAAGACCCTATGAGCTCATTTGTCTATTAACACAGAAGTGATACCCATTTGGAGATTTTTTTCTTTAAATCAGATATTGGATTATTTACACAATAGGAAGCTTAACATGTATGTACATTTTTCTAACTGACTTTATTATTATTTGATCATAAGGAAATGAAATGAATAAGTCTGATGTTCTTTTCCATTTTTTTTCATGGATAACACATTTCACATTTACTATCCCACAAGTCCTGGGTCTGGGATCATGAAATGCTTCTGTCCTCCCCATGGTCCCTCTCTCCAAAATCTGAATAATGAGCTATTTGGTGTCCTTACAGATCAGATGCGTCTTCTAAGTTCTCTTGAAGACACTGGAATAATTTCTCCAGAATAAGTTTGTGGACATATGCAGTGAACCTTGAATACCCTTTTGCTAGTAACTGATGGATTCAGTGGTTAGTAGGAGAGAAGTTTTGACTAAGTCTGTAGCCCACCCACAATTGAAAATAGAAAGTTTTAATCCTCCAAATGTGAAGGATTTTAATTTATTAAGTTTTGGAAAAACAAAAAGGAGCATAACTTTTTAAGATTTACTAATCAAGTGAGGAACTAAAGAGCCTCCTGATGAGGGTGAAAGAGGAAAGTGAAAAATGTGGCTTAAAATTCAACATTCAAAAAACTAAGATCACAGCATCTGGTCTAATACGTGTGTTGTTTCATCTCATTGTTGTTTTAATTTGCATTTCCCTGGTGACATATGAGGTAGGGGCTTCATTTTATATGTTTATTTTCTATCAGTATATCTTCTTTGATGAGGTGTCTGTTAAGGTCTTTAGAAAGTGAAAGTGTTAGTCACTCAGTCATGTCTGACTCTTTGAGACTCCCTGGATCATATCTCTGTCCATGGAATTCTCCAGGCAAGAATACTGGAGCATGTTGCCATTCTCTCCTCCAGGGGACCTTCCCATCCCAGGGGTTGAACCTGGGTCTCCTGCACTGCGGGCAGATTCTTTACTATCTGAGCCGCCAGGGAAGCCTGTTAAGGTCTTTAGTCTGTATATTAGTTGAGTTGTCTATTTTCTTATTGTTGAGTCTTGGGTTCTCTGTGTATTTTAATAACAGTTCTTTATCAGATATTTCTTTTGCAAATATTTCCTCCCAGTCTGAGACTTGTCTTCTTGTTCTCTTGGCATTGTCTTCCACAAGGCAGAAATTTAATTTTAATGAAATGCAGCTTATTAATTATTTCTTTGATGGATCATTCTTTTGTTGTATCTAAAATGTCATCGTGATACCCAGGGTTATCTATGTTTTCATCTTTGTTATTATCAAGGATTTTTCTAGTTCTGTATTTTTGATTTAGGCTTATGACCCATTTCAAGATAATTTTGTGAAGAGTGTGAGGACTGTATCTAGATTCACGGTTTTGCCTGTGGCTGCTTAGTTGTTCAATCATTTGTTGAAAAACTATCTTTATTCCATCGTATTTCCTTTGCTCCTTTTCAAAGTTCAGTTGACTATACTTATGTGGGTCTATTCATGGACTCTCTATTTTAAAATTTAATTTTAAGTAGGTTTTCTTTTCTGAGTCTTTCATGACTTTTAGTTTCCTCTTTTCCTTTTCCTCTGTGCTCTGGAAGGTTTTCTTAATTTTTCCTTCATATCACAATTTAATATTTGTACCACTTTGCTTTCTTTTTCTCTAACTAGTCCCAATGCAAATTTTGAGTCTGTCCTTCCAGTAAATTTTTTGCAGTCCTTGTGCATTGCACTCAAATCTGTTTTAGTTTTAATTTTATCATGAATCTTTTCATGCTCTGCTGCACTGTAATCTTACCCTAAGTAGTGGGCCTCTGTTTGCCTCTCCAGTTTTCATTTCCACTGTTCCAAGCCAAGTCTCCTGGTTTACCTTAGAGATTTATTCAAGTCTTTGTGACCTGACAAGTCTCAGGGAAAGGCAGGAATCTTGCACCAAAGCGGCTCAGTGAAATCAGCCCCAGCAACTGATTTCTAGAAAGACAACCTGACCTGACCAGCCAATGAAGTTACAAGAGCGAGGTGCTGGGTGAGAGGCACTGCTCTGTTTCCATGGATACCGAACCTGAAAGGTGTGACTGGAGCTCACAGCTATCCTTCTACCCAAAAGAAAGAGATTTTCTGATAGAACCCACAGAGAGGATGGTAGTTTTTCTCTCAAAGAGGAGCAAGACAGCAAGAAATCATTCTGTGAGAACACAGTTTGGAGTCTTCTATGCAGCAGCATCTAAAACCAGCACACTCCTGGGCATTTCATATAAGGGAGTTAGTTAAATCCTTTTTGCTGATGCTGGTTTGTCCTGGGCTTTCTGTCTATTGCAAAGGAATCATGATTAATACAACCCATTCTCTTATTGCCTTTTGGACCTGTTTCACAGAGGTCTTTTTTTTTTTTTTTCATCCTACTGATAGAGATTCATTTAGGAGCTATTCTAAATAGTCTGATGTTTCCTGTAGTAAGATATTTCAGGAGGTTTGCTGTTCTACTGACCCTTTACAATAATGTTTTGTGTTCTTAGGTGTCAGGAAAAGTGAAGGATGTTTTATTTCTGGAGAGATTTGGGCAAAATGTGTATTTCCTTTGGCCCCATTGCAAAGGTTAATTAGTATAATTTCAGCTGAAATCCCAGGGCCCAGTCACATTTATCCAGTGCTGCTCTGAAAAAGGACCTCCACTCTCTCCACGTGGACCACTGGCTTTGCACAATCTTAGAGTAGCTGTCACTTTCTAGCTGGAATTTTATTAACCTCTGCACCTTTTGATTAGAATCGTGTGCATGCAGAGGAAGTCAAGGGCTTCCCAGGTGGTGCTAGTGGTAAACAACCCACCCGCCAATGCAGGAGACGTAACAGACAGGGGTTCGATCCCTGGATCTGGAAGATCCCCTGGATAAGGGCATGGCAACCCATTGAAGTATTCTTGCCTGGAGAATCCCCATGGACAGAGAAGCCTGGCAGGCTACAGTCATGGGTCCCAGAGTCGGACATGACTGACTCTTTGCAACCCTATGGACTATAGCCTGCCAGGCTCCCCTCTTCCTGATCCAGGGATCAAACCCAGGTCTCCTGCATTGCAAGAAGATACTTAACCGTCTGAGCCACCAGGGAATTCCTGATAGATGTGTAGATTGTTATATATTGGCTACTATGAATAATACTGCAATGAATATAATAATATAATGATGATTTCATTATATTATCTCTTGGATACTGATTTTATTTCCCTTTAGATATATACACAGAAGTAGGTCTGCAGGCGCATATGGTAGATCTATTTTTAATTTTCAGGGGAAACTCCCTGCTGTCAAGAGACTGAATCTTAGCATTTCCCACCCTTTGAGAGTTGGGTTATCTGAGTCCTGAGCCCCTCCCGTACTTGCAGTTGAGCTGAAAACGAGTCTGCAGTTATAGGTGTTAGGCGCTTTCTTGCCAGTTGGCCCCAGGTGCGCTACAGAAAATTTCCCCTGCTCACCTTAGGAGACGCTATCACCTTTCCCACCTCACAAGCACCAACAGCCACTTCTATTGAAAGTTTTAAAAGGTTTTTGAGGAAAAAAGAATGCCAGAAGCCTTCAAAGCATAATAGCGGGTTTAAAACCATAGTATCAACAGAAGCATTCTAACATTATAAGCCCTACTAATAAATGAAACTATTTACCAAAATACCCTAAATCAGGTAAGATTGTACTAGTAATCTGAACTATACAAATAGATGGGCTTCCCCTGTGACTGAATAGTAAGGAATTCTCCTGCAGTGCAGGGGATGAAGGAGACACAGGTTCAATCCCTGGGTCAGGAAGATGCCTTGGAGAAAGGAATGCAACCTCCCAGTATTCTTGCCTGAAGAATCTCATGGACAGAGGAGCCTGGCAGGCTACAGTCCACAGGGTCACAAAGAGTCAGACACGACTGAAGTGACTGAGCATGTATGCTCACAAATAGATTGGATAAACTCCCAGTGGCCCCTAGAGAGCTGGGGATCTCTGAAAATGAACAGGTCTATAACCTGATATTTCTGCCTGGCATTTTATTACATTTAGAAACTGCAACTGCTCTTGCTTTACCTTTTGGCATCTAAAAACAAAGACTAGTTTTATGGATGGTGCTTAAGTTTTAATGGTGATTATGAGTAATGAAAAGCATTCATGTTTAAAATTCAGAAGTTATGCCAGGATCAACATTAGGGTTTTCTATTAGTGCAATTGAGGGAGATTTCATGTTCCTAATTTAATTGAGACTCACCGTTCTAATTTCCTTCCCTATAAAGCTGTGGAAGTCTGATGCTGTCAGACACAATAAACAGCTCCATATTTCAGTGCCTTTCTGTGCAGTAGCTTATGTGCTATTTTGGTGTTTACTGGGGTTACATAACTTTTCTGCCCTGGGACTGTTTTTTTCTTATCGTCCATAAAGTTTGCCTCTGAAAGTCTCCAGTTAGTCCCCTGGGAAGGGTTAAAGAATTTCAAGTACTTCTCTTTTAGGATAGCTACTGAAAGGGTTTTGTTCCATTGATGGTGATGTCTACATTCAAAACCTTTAATATCACTGACAGAAGACTTTGATGGAAATCTAAATTAATATAAAAATTTAGATGGTGCTGGAGCAAAAGACAGAAGAGCTGAAACAAGGCACTTATGGTATTGGATTTTACTTCAAGATCTTTTGTCAACTGCCAAGAAACTGAATTCTAGGAGGGGGCAGGGGGATCAAAGAAACGTGTTAAACTGAATAAGAAAATAAAAGGTTAAAAATGGGGAAAGCCCTGGTATGTTGCATTCTTCAGAGTACATGAGATGATATTACAGTCCAGACCTGCATATGACTCCAGTCAAGTGATGGCCACAGCATCTTCCCACCATCTGACTACATCCGAAGCCTGGGCATTCTCCCCATTGTTCAGTACCATCTGGAAGTCTATTGCTGGTCCCACAGCTGATCATGTGCTGTCTATAGGCATTAAGTATGTGTCAACCACTGTGCTGCTTAGGTTTCATTACACATTGTTGACGTTATTCTGTCGCTAAGTTGTATCCAACTTTTTTGCGACCCCGTGGACTGCAGCACTCCAGCCTCTTCTATCTTCCACTATCGCCTGGAGTTTGCTCAAATTAACGTCCATTGACTCAGTGATGCTATCTAACCATCTCATCCTCTGCCGCCCTTTCCTCCTTTTGCCTTCAGTCTTTCCCAGGATCAAATTCTTTTCCAATGAGAGCTGCACTCTAGCAAATGCTACAGTCTCATTCTTCTATGTCATAATTTGTAGACACGTGGATGGACCTAGAGACTGTCACACAGAGTGAAGTAAGTCAAACAGAGAAAAACAAAGATTTTATAATATCACTTATATGTGGAATCTTGAGAGTCCCTTGGACTGCAAGGGACAGGAGATCCAACCTGTCCATTCTGAAGGACATCAGCCCTGGGATTTCTTTGGAAGGAATGATGCTAAAGCTGAAACTCCAGTACTTTGGCCACCTCACACGAAGAGTTGACTCATTGGAAAAGACTCTGATGCTGGGAGGGATTGGGGGCAAGAGGAGAAGGGGACGACAGAGGATGAGATGGCTGGATGGCATCACTGACTTGATGGACGTGAGTCTGAGTGAACTCCGGGAGTTGGTGATAGACAGGGAGGCCTGGCATGCTGCTATTCATGGGGTTGCAAAGAGTCGGACACGACTGAGTGACTGATCTAATCTGATCTGATATGTGGAATCTAGAAAAATGGTACAGATGAACTTATTTGCTAAACAGAAATAGAGACACAGACATAGAGAACAAATATATGGACACCAAGCAGGTATGGGGGTGATGGGATGCATTTGGGAGATTGAGATTGACATATATACACTATTGATATAAAGTAAATAAATAAAATAGATAATTAATGAGAACATGCTACTGCTAAGTTGCTTCAATCGTGTCCAACTCTGTGCGGCCCCATAGATGGCAGCCCACCAGGCTCCTCTGTCCCTGGGATTCTCCAGGCAAGAACACTGGAGTAGGTTGCCATTTCCTTCTCCAATGCATCAAAGTGAAAAGTGAAAGTGAAGTCACTCAGTCATCTCCAACTCTTAGCGACCCCATGGACTGCAGCCTACCTCTTCTGCCCTTGGGATTTTCCAGGCAAGAGTACTGGAGTGGGGTGCCACTGCCACTGTATAGCTAATGAAAAGAAAATCCAAAAAGGAGGGTATATACGAATACCTATAGCTGATTCACTTTGCTGTATAGTAGAAATAATATGACACTGTAAAGCAACTATACTCCAATAAAAATAAAAAGTAATAAGTAAATATATTTTAAGAAATAAAACTTTAAAAAGTAAACCCATGCCAAATATCAGCTGGGATCATTAGTCACAGCATATAAGTATGGTATTAGTTTCCTAGGGTTCTCATAACCAATACCACAGACCGGGGAGCTTTAAACACAGAAACAGGACTTCCCTGATGGTTCAATGAAGACTTCACACTTCCTTGCTTGGCGCATGGGTTCCATCTAACATGCCACGCAGCATGGCCAAAAAAACCATGAACAAAAAACAAAAATAGACTGTCCCACAGTTCTGGAGGCTAGATGTCTGAAATCAGGGTGTTGGCAAAGCCATGCTCCTTCTGAAACCTACAAACAAGGACCCTTCTAGCTCCCTCCAGCTCCTGCTGGCTCAGACGCTCCTTCACTTCCAGCAGCATAACCCATCTTCACTCACCTGTCTCCTTCCTTACTAAGCCTGCCTCTGTGTCCACATGCCCTCTTTGTATAAGGACGTCAGTCATACTGAATGAGGACCCACTCTAATGACTTCCCTGGAACTTGATTACCTCTGTAATGACTCTCCACATGAGGTCACATCCAGAGTCACTGGGGTAAGACTTCCACGTATCTTTTTGGGGAGCACACAGCTTAACCCCTAATTAGCACCTCCCATTCTCCTGACATTCCAACAGGACTCAGAGAAGACTGGGGAGAAGATCATCCAGACTGTAGCCTTGAAAACTGGAAATAGTGGCGAAACTAGTCCTTGGGGGGCCGAGTCGCATTACCAGCCACTCCAGCACTGGGACCACAGTGTGCACCTCAGACTTCCCCCAACCTCATGCCCTCTGAGGATCCTCCTCACTTTCCAAGCCAGTGACAGAAAGGATTGTACATTATACACTCAGATAAGTGTGTGTCAGTTTGCAGGAGGAGCTAAAGCACAGTCTTTGTTCTCTGTGACTGACTTCTTCCATACCCTGATAAAGAGCTAGAAATCTAAACTTGGTCAAACACAAAAGTGAAATTACATCACACAACACAGCTAATAAAACTTCTAACTGAAGAGCCAAAGAGAACATATCTGCTTCCAAAGGCTGATTAGCATTGAAGGTTGACTGCTAATTATAATCTTGCGATAAAAATGCAATCAAAGGTTTGCATAGAGGAACAACAGTTTTAGTAATATTTGTAATAGGAAAAAGTTAAAACCCAAATGACTTTTAATTAGGAATTGACTAAACAGACTGAGTTGTGTTCACCACAGAGTGGGGATCTGATGCATTTTCTATATTACAAGCACATTGACAATGAATACTTAATGTCAAGAGAAACACTGAGTGTGTTCAAAGCTCAAAAACAGTGCATTTAATATGACCTGGATTTTGCAAAGATTCACTTAGTATACATTCTTATTATTTACAGGTCTATAAAAGAAACCAGAAGAAAATATATACACATACCATATAGCTCACATATGATATATAACTATATATATATATATATATCAAAATGCATGTGTTTACTTATATGCGTGGAATAGACTGATGTGTAGGAGACATTCAAGGACTATGTGTTCTGGGTCACCACAGAGCGCCAGGCTGGGTTCCCGTGTTATGCAGCAGCTTCCCACTAGTTATCTATCCTACACAAGCTAGTGTGTGTATGTCAATGCTACCTCTCGGTTCATCCCGCCTTCTCCTTCCCCCACTGTGCCCACAAGTCTGCTCTCTATGTCTGCATCTTCATTTCTTCCCTGTAAATAGGTTCATCAGTGCTCTTTTCCTAGATTCCACATATATGAAGATGGGGAAGAGGAGGCTCAAGGGGGAGGGTATGTATATATAATTGTGACTGATTCATGTTGTCATATGGCAGAAATCAATACAACATTGTAAAGCGATTATCCTCCAACTGAAGAAAACAGTCTGTAATTAAAAAAAAAAAACAAAAACACCAGGGAATATGTGTTGAGTGAAATGAGTGGACTTGATCCTTGATGATAGAAAGACAAGGGTGTGCTCTGAGCATATGTTGGGGGAGGGAGCCTAGGACAGAAGTGAGAGAGGGGAGACTTTCTGAGAGATGTCACACTGAGCTAAACCAGCCTCTTCTCACATACCTATCTATCTGCCCCCACACTGTGAGCCTCTTGAGGATAGAGACCATGTCTAAATAATCCCCATAACCCCAGCATCTAGCCCAGTATTTATTACTTAAGGAGATCCTAATGAATATTGGTTACCTGTGTGGCTTAGTCCTAGTTGGATATAAACTCAAAAAAATAAGCTACGTAATCTATTTTATGAAGTCAATCATTTGGCTTCCTCATTTCTTCCATATCATTGAAACATTTTAGAAAATTTCTTCCCAGTGAGAGTTTAAAATGGAAAGAATGCCCATATATACAGCGAACGTGCTAAGTCGCTTCAGTCGTGTCCAACTCTTCTGTGATCCCATGGACTGTAGCCTGCCAGGCTCCTCTGTCCATAGGATTCTCCAGGCAGGAATACTGGAGTGAGTTGCCATTTCCTTCTCCAGGGGATCTTCCCAAGCCAGGGATTGAACCCAGGTCTCTTACGTCTCCTGTTTTGGCAGGTGGGTTCTTTACCACTAGTGTCACCTGAGAAGCCGACATATATATCCACACCATCATGTCTCAAAATAAAAGCCAAAACTTTTAATGAACATACAGTTTCTAGAAAATGTTGATTTAGACTGCCTCTTTCCTATCACTTTGGTTTCTGTGCTTGCCCCTTTCTTGTGCAAAAATGAAACTGCTGTCTCAGAAGACTATGGTGGACTCAAACCTTGGCCTTGTAACCAGACAACAATGTTGAAGGTGGAATCAGATGTCTGTACCCATCAGGAAACTGCTGATCCTCACATTATCCCCTAGTGCCGATGTTGGCAAGCTATCAATAAGAGTTATTAGGAATAGTGACAGCAGTTAGTAAATGCTGGTGGAAGCCAGCTCAAAGCTGGCCACTGCAAACACATTCTTCCAAAGACAAAAGTAAGTCAAGTTAATCTGACAGTCTTCTAAGACAGCCAAATACGTGTGGATGTGAATAGCTCTTGATACTAATCCAGATCATTACTATGCCCAGTCTGTATCATTTTTATTGCCCTTCCTTTTTGATGTCTGTCTCACTGCCTGGAAGAAAGTAGAAAATTAATCCAGACAGTCTTAAATAAATAGCTATTCATCTTTTTATTTATCTTCTTTTCAATCTTAATGAGTTGTAGTGATAACCATGCTATTATGGAAAAAAGCAAATTTGTATTTATCAGTCTTGTATTCCTGAATTTGAAGAATCACTAGCAAGGTTGGAAACAGCAAGTGTGTTTTCAGTATTATAAATTATATATGCCAAATAGTTTCCCTTTCATTAAGTTGAATATCTATTATGTTTATGGAAATATAAACTACTAAATTTATACAATAAGTGAAGACTTTATTCATATGTTGTTGTAATGACCACAATAAAATCAGGGCATGGAAATAGCTGAACTGCAGTCCTATCTCAAATTTAGTAATAACTTTATAGTTTCTTTTTCCTGAGATTCTTCTGTTACCCATAAATGATATCAGAGGCAATAAATATATCAAACATTCAAACATTTAAACACTGAATCATATGAATATGAAAACACATAATTGGAGACTTCACTCCACAACTAACTTTTTATGCAGCACCCATGATGTCCTAGGAGCTGTTCCAGGGGTGGAGATGCAGTCAGGGCAAGGTGGAACAGGTCCAAGTTCTCATGAAGTTTGACTCTAGTGGCCAAAATGCTTTGTTTTATGAAGGCTGTTTGTTCTCAATTGTACATTTAAAAAGACATGGACATGTTATTAACTCTCTTAGCAAAGAAAATTCAACATAAAACTATGCTTTGGAAAAAAGTTTATTTCAAGACAATTTTTTTACCCTTTTAGCACCACATTTTGTTTTCTCGTTGCCTCTGTCCTGGACTGAAAACCTTGGTAGTTTGTAAGTACCGTACATAACCAAGAGAAAATTATTTTTCTTATGCTTACAGTTTTAAAAACTCTTAATTCTTGACTCAATGTAATTCAGAGCCTTGTTGAACATCAGGCAATTTAGACTATGTGCAAAAAAATGATGGTCCAGGAACCACAGGTCCCATCTGCATTAGCCCAGGTACACCTAACCTGGGCATGCTCATAAAGCAGAGAACGTGGCTACTTGGTCCTGCTACCAAATCCTGCGTCCTGAATTCATGTGCTGTAGAAGTTTTTCAACTGCTGTTCGAAGATGGTGGCTTCTGCCTCTGAACTCAGTAAAGCCCCTTCCAGTCTTAACTACCAATCACAGGCTACCTGACTTCTTGAGCAGGAGGCAGTACCAGGAGCACGTGGAGGAGATATCCCTTCTTTCTATGTCTTCCAGAACTCATTTTGTTGTTGTTCAGTCACTCAGTTGTGTCCAATTCTTTGCATCCCCATGGACTGTAGCACACCAGCCTTCCCTGTCCTTTAACATCCCCCAGAGCTTGCTCAAATGCATGTCCATCGAGTCGGTGATACCATCCAACTATCTCATCCTCTGTCATCCCCTTTTCCTCCTGCCCTCAATCTTTCCCAGCATCAGGGCCTTTTCAAATGAGTCAGTTCTTCACATCAGGTGGACAAAGTATTGGAGTT
>NW_011494680.1:10470653-10485035 GCF_000754665.1 Bison bison bison
CAGTTCTTCACATCAGGTGGACAAAGTATTGGAGTTTCAGCTTCAGCATCAGTCCTTCCAATGAATATTCAGGATTGATTTCCTTTAGGATTGACTGGTTTGGTACCACAGTTCAAAAGCATCAATTTTTCAGTGTCCAGATTTCTTTATGGTCCAACTCTTACATCCATACATGACTACTGGAAAAACCATAGCTTTGACTCTACGGACCTTTGTTGGCAAAGTCATATCTCTGGTTTTTAATAAGCTGCCTAGATTTGTCATAACTTTTCTTCCAAGGAGCAAGCATCTTTTAATATCATTGCTTCAGTCATAATCTGCAGTGATTTTGGAGCCCAAGAAAATGAACTCTGTCACTGTTTCCAGAACCCATAGTGGAATTCATAGGTGTTTCAGATGATAAAGAATCTTCCTGCAATGCGGGAAACTTGGGTTAGATCCCTGGGTCAGGAAGATCCCCTGGAGAAGGGAATGGCAACCCACTCCAGAATTCTTGCCCAGAGAATTCCATGGACAGAAGAGCCTAGCAGGTTACAGGCCATGGGGTCACAAAGAGTTGGACCAGACTGAGTGACTAACACAGACACACATGCGTGCGCACACACACACACACACACACACATAGAGGAAAGAGAAACTAAGCTTGTGCTACAAAAATATCTTCTATTCATGAGGCTCTTCTAAAATATTACACTATCACAAATCAGTCAGACTCCTCGCAGTTCACAATTTTAACAGAGAGAGACGTTAATAACACATTCCTCTCAGGAAACAAGAATGTGTTTCTACCCTTGGAAGTAAGTTCTAATTTCTAAGTAACACATTAGGCAATACAATTATTTTCTGTTTTAGTAACATAAAGGAATTATGAAGCATTTAGAAATATAGGCAAGTCAAATGAAAATGAAAGGTTTTTTCCATCCTAAAGTCTACTCTTCTATGTGATTTCATCACTGTGATTCATTTTTCTCTCTTATGGAAGATGTGAGTTACCTAGGAAAACAACAATATACTTAATAGCAAGGTATATCCATATAAACTCTGAGACTAGATTGTTTGAGAGATTTAATAGCATTATTGAAGAAATTATGTGCATAACAGATGAAAACCTAACCAACTAGGCCAATAAAAGATGTAAATTTTTTTGTTATAAACAGTTACAAACAAAGACAAATGCTCAGATTCAAATATCCAGCTTTCCAATGATTTTCTGGGGAAGCGATATCGATTGGCTAAGTCAACTGATACTCAAGCCCCACTCTCCTTGGCCTGTCTTCATTAGAGTTTGTGGAAATTAAATACTTTCCAGCCTCCCTTACAACTCATGGCAGCCAAGTGCTACAAAATAAGATGAAAGCCAATGTCTTTGCTGGGATGAAGGAAGGGACTTCTGGAAAAGTGCTTGGATTCTTGATAGAAGGTATACATGTGACTGTTCCATCCATTTTCTTTCTTCCTCTCTTCAAGATGCATGTAATTCTTGGAACTCTGCAGTCTCATTGCCATTAAAAACAATGTGTAAAAATATGAATGACTAACACATTAAGGATAGTCTAACAGAAAGAATAAAAAAAAAGAATTTGAGTCCCTATGACATTGTTGAGAAATCTAACACTAAAATCTAACTCTAGCAAACATTTGCCTCTAGACTTCCTTTTATATGAGAAAAATAACTTCTTATCAATCAGTTCAAGGGACAGTTAGATATTCTGCTTTTTTCAAGTTAAATCATTTCCAACCAATTTTTGATCCCACTCACTGTGATTGTCTATGAGTCTCTATTGTCAATGAGAGGATTGTATCTTCACCTCTTGTCATGTAGTTGGCAATGCTTCCTCCATGTGAAAGGCAAAAACATTTTCCCACTGCTCTTGGGGTTGTCCATAATATACACTTTGGTCACGCAGGTTCAATCCCTGAGTCAGGAAGATCCCCTTGAGGAGGAAATGGCAACCCAGTCCAGTATTGTCGCCTGGGAAATCACATGGACAGAGGAGTCCTGCAGGCTGCAATCCAATGGGTCGCAAAGCGCTGGACATGACTGAACAAGAAAACAGCAAGAAGCATCAGGAATTTCTCCTAGCTATCTTGTTCTCTTCTCTCTGCCATGAACATGGTTTCTCGTTCAACTCATATCCCAAAGTGAGGAGACATGTGGAGAAGAAGCATGGCTTCCAACTCAAGACAACTCCTGTGCAATGTGAGCAAGATTCGGGAGTTACTTGTTACTGCAGCCTAGTATAAAGCAGACAAATACAAAACCAGTACCAGAAATGAGTGTGGTTATGTGACGTGCTTTGGCCAAGGAAATACGACCTAAAATGATATAAGCAAGTAAGAAAGCAAATCTTAGAGGATTTCATCCGAGAATGAGAAGAAATTAGGATTAAGCCATGACAATCAACCTGTATTTGTGGACAGGTCATGTGAATGTGAGATAAATACTACTGCAATTGTGGGATTATTTTGGTTTAGGTTATCAGAGTAAGTAAATGATATACATGCTCTTAATGAGTGAACCATGGTTGTTGTTGTCGTCATTGTTCAGTCACTAAATCACTTCTTACTCTTTGTGACCCCATGAACTGCAGCATGCCAAGCTTCCTGGTCTTTCACTATCTCCTGGAGTTTGCTCAAATTCATGTGTATTGAGTTGGTGATGCTATCTAACCATCGCAACCTCTGCCACCCTCTTCTCCTCCTGCCCTCAATCTTTTCCATCATCAGAGTCTTTTCCAGTGAGTTGGCTTTTTGCATCAGGTGGCCAAAGTATTGGAGCTTTAGCTTCAGCATCAGCATCAGTCTTTCCAATGAATAGTGAGGGTTTGTTTCATTTAGGATTGACTGGTTTGATTTCCTTGCAATGCAAGGGACTCTCAAGAGTCTTCTCCAGCACCACAATTCAAAGGCATCAATTCTTTGGCACTCAGCCTTCTTTATGGTTCAGTTCTCATATCTGTACATGACTACTGGAAAAACCATAGCTTTGACTATACGGATTATTGTCGGCAAAGTGATGTCTCTGCTTTTTAATTTGCTATCTAGGTTTATCATAGCTTTCCTTCCAAGAAGCAAGTATCAATTTCATGGCTGCAGTCACAATCTCCAGTAATTTTGGAGCACAAGAAAGTAAAACCTGTCACTGCTTCCACTTTTTCCCCTTCTATTTGACATGAAGTGATGGGTCTGGATGCAATTATCTTAGTTTTTTGAATGTTCAGTTTTAAGCCAGCTTTCTCACTTTTCTCTTTTCTCATGGTAAAGCTACCCAAAGTGTATTCATTGTTGAAATACTTGGTCTGGAAAGATCAGCAGAAACTGGCATGGACAGTATCTGCCAAACCATCCAGGTAGGAGTAGGGTAATGCCACCACAGCCACCCACCTGTTTGGAGGATGGAATGAATCCAGCCAGCACGCTCTTGGTGGAGGTGGTAGCAGTTGTTACATGCTGAGCTCAGACTGCCAGCGTCAACTTTCCTCATCCTTTAAGTTGGCTTTGAGGAGCAAAAGTCAGTGTTTCCTTAAATTCAGAGCTTCCAGAGGCTCCTGTCCAAACTGGTCACTACGCTTTATGTTCCACAGAAACCCTTACTGCCAGTGGTCTCAATCTCTTTTCCTTTTAAAATAAAATGTGCTTTCTGCATTTAATATCTCTCAGAATTCCTCTAAGGTGGAGTAGACAAAAAGCCATGGAAAAAGCCTTTAGGAAAACACTAGAAGCTCTCTCATACATAAGAATCTCTGAAACCCAGTCCATTTCTTGATTTTATCCTGAGTGCATCATACAACAGAAAAGTGCACATATTCCAAGTGAAGAGTCTGATAAATTTTCACAAAGTGAACTCACCCTGTAACAAACACCACATTAAGAAAGAAAACATTACTAGCTTCCTAGTAAATCCCTCAAGTCTGCTTCTATTCACTCCTCCCCAGCAAGGATAACCACCATTCTTACTTCTATCATCAAATAATAAGCTTAGCCTGCAATGAAAAAAAAAATGGTATTTTGTCTTGTATACTTCTATGGGTTTGGTTCTTTAAGCCTAACCCTATGTATACGAAAATCATTTTGTTGTATGTGTTCATTTATTCTCCTTGCTCTAGTCCATTGTAAGAATATAGCACAATTAATTTAGCCATCCTGTTACTATGGGCATTTAGGATGTTTCAGTCTGGGTTTATTACAAATGATGCTGCTATGGAAATTCCTATACATGTGCTAGATTCACAAATATACATAAGTATCTGAATTATCTAGGAGTGAAATTCCTATGTCATAAGATGTGGTATGGGCTGCCCTGGTGGCTCAGATGGTAAAGAATCCTCCTGCAGTGCACAAGACCTGGATTCTATCCCTGGGTCAGGAAGATCCCCTGGAGAAAGGAATGGCTACCCACTCCAGTGTTCTTGTCTGAAGAATTCCATGGATAGAGGAGCATGGCAGGCTCAAGGGGGTCACAAAGAGTCAGACACAACTGAGCAACGAACACACACATACACAAGATGTGATATGTTCATCTTTTTATAAATACTGCCAAATGGTTTTGCAAAGTGGTTGTGTCAACTTATACACCATGAGTTGTAATACCACCATGTGGTTGGTGCCTAGCGGCATTGAATTATAGCTTGCATTTCCCTGATGGTTAATGGTAAAACTCAGCCACTTTATGGGGTTCTGATAGAATTTATGTCTTTATTCCATGGAGAAGGCAAAAGAAAAAAGAAAAGAAATCTTTTGCATATCAAAATATTATATTATTTCTTCTTACAGTAAAAGAAAGGAGAGAGTTTGTGAGGAAGATGAATAGTCCTAAAATGCACAGATTTGAAATGAAGTACATGAGTGCTAGTCTTTACCTTCAACAGTCTTGGTGGGTGTTCTAGACCTGGGGACTAAGCTGTGGGGGCTTAAGTCTTCCATTCTCTCTGCTCTGCAGCCACTATCACTTTTGTCGCTTCCTCCACTTCCCCTCATCTGCGATTCAGGGACAGCACAGGAGGAGGAGCCTGCAATAAACCAGACCTAGCACTTTCCTTCAGAGAAGGCAATGGCACCCTACTCCAGTACTCTTGCCTGGAGAACCCCATGGACGGAGGAGCCTGGTGGACTGCAGTCCATGGGGTCGCTAAGAGTCGGACACGACTGAGCAACTTCACTTTGACCTTTCACTTTCATGCATTGGAGAAGGCATTGGCAACCCACTCCAGTGTTCTTGCCTGGAGAATCCCAGGGACGGGGGAACCCAGTGGGCTGCCATCTCTGGGATTGCACAGAGTCGGACACGACTGAAGCGACTCAGCGGCAGCAGCAGCAGCCCTTTCCTTGTGGCTCCGATGGTAAAGCTTCTGTCTGCAATGCAGGAGACCCAGGTTCAGTCCCTGGGTTGGGAAGACCCTCTGGAGAAGGAAATGGCAGCCCACTCCAATAGTCTTGCCTGGAAAATCCGATAGACAGAGGAGCCTGGTAGGCTACAGTCCATGGAGTTGAAAAGAGTCGGACACAACTGAGCGACTCCACTTTTACTTTCACTTTCAGCACTTTTCTGTCCTTGTCTCAAGGCTGCCAGGATGCAATGCTGTGATTTATCACTGCCGGCTGCATAAGAGAGCTGATGGAGGTCGGTTCAGCTCAGAGATCAGTCACTGAAACTTAAACAGCTACTTCTGAAACAACGAGGCAACAGCTAAATTAAGTGAAATTGCATTTTAGAAGTGACCTTATATTTGATTGCAATTTGCAAACAAACTGGCAAAAGAAAGATTGAATTGAATAGGATAACTTTTGGAAGTCCTTGGAGGTGGGGAAAGAAAGGTACAAAGACTTGAATATAACTGAGTAACATCTACAGGAATACAAGCTGAGTGGAGGGTCAGCAAGCATGGGATTAAGGAAATGTCTCGGGACAAATGCGGGAAAAGTCAGGAAGTCTAGACTAGTGTTTTGGTCTTTGAGAATCAATAATGGGAAAATAAAAAGGGGCTAAATAAAAAGTAAATAAATATGTGCCTCTATGATTAAAGATTGGTCCCTTTTCTCTTTATTGATTTCCAAAGTCAGACCATTTCCCCTTAATGGATTTGGGCTTTATTTTTCCTGCTGATGTGGTCATATTTACTGGACTCTTTTTAAAATGTCTTTTTACAACTCTTCAATAACAATGTTAACTCCTATCACACCAGAAAAATCCCTCAGCAGGCACTGCTAGCTCTTCTTTTTCTTTTCTCCACCCCTGTCCATACAGTCCTCACTTCATCTCCTTTCCCCTTTTGTCTTAACTTGCAGAGTAACAGCATACACAAGCCTGCTTCATGGTGCACAAAGCATATTCACATACATTACCCTCAATTCACTCAATTAGAAATCACTGGGACCACATTATGCTAGTGCTGTACTTGGCGCTAATCAGATAGAACCATCAGATCAGGTACAAGGATTGGCTTCCCATGTGGCTCAGTGGTAAACAATCAACCCTCAGTGCAGGAAAGGAGGGTCTGATCCCTGGGTTGGGAAGATCCCCTGGAGAAGGGAATGGCTACCCCCTCTAGTATTCTTGCCTGGGAAATCCCATAAACAGAGGAGCCTGGTGGGCTACAGTCCCTGGCGTCACAAAGAGTCAGACACGACTTAGCGACTCAACAACAATATCAGGTACAAGGAGCAGGCCAGGTTGCCTGCATTTCATAAGCAAATAAACCATGTTGCAGATCAGTAATGAGATGAGGTGAATCTAAGAGGAAAAGTATGGCATTGATACAAAACCCACTCGAGACAGGTACAAATCAAAGGATCCTGAGTTCACAATTTCATCCCTCCAAATCTATTTTTTTTTTTTCACCTATGACAGAAGACAGGGATATTTACCTGCTGGTGTATTCTGAAGGTGAAATCAGACACTCCGTGCAAAGTGCCTCCTGCAGTGGTGGCTCACGTATACACTACATAAAACAGAGAGCTGAGTGGCCTCGTGAAAATTTTAAACACTGTGTTCCTGCAGACATGTGCTTGAATCCTTGCTCTGCAAACATTTTTGAAATATAATTGACCTATAACACTATGTTAGTTCCTGGTACACAACACAATGCTTCTGTATTTCAAAATATTTCTAAAGGGTAAATTTAGTTACCATCTGTCCCCATCCAAAGATACTATGTAATTATCATCTGATTTCCCCACACTCTCTATTTCATACCTGGGGCTCACTTATTTTGTAGCTGAAAATCTGTACCTCTTCATAAGTTTCTTTTATCACCTGAAAAAAGAAATTAAAATAAGAAAAATCAGATATTTTCTAAAATTGAACTGAAAAGATAGAATAGAGCGTGCATGAGATAATACAGTTTCTCATCATTTTTTCCACAATGTTGCTTGGGTTCAATCACGTCAGCTGGCAAACCTAACTCTGAAGTCTCTTGGCTGGGTGTATGTATTCAAGTTTGAAGATCTCCATCAGTAGAAAGCAGGGAGCTATTTTAAGGATATTTTTGTCCCCATGTGAGCAAAGGAAAGGCTAGGCAGGGAGATAAAATATTGTGAAGTCATTGGGGGGAAAATGGCAGATCCATTTGGAAAAAATTCCGTCATTTCTGGAGGCAAAACTATTTTAAGTCATACTTCCTGTATGAGAAAATAAACGACTCTTTTTGAGTGGATACGACAATGGCCTTGTGCAATAATTTATGAGGCTTATGTTGTAGGTGTTTACTGTAAAAATATTTGACATCTACATGTAAGTTAAGGAAGGAACAGTTTGTGTCATAGAAAAGCGCAGCCTCCTCGCCATCCGGTTTTCCAGCAGGGTCTCTGCATGCCTGCAGTGGCTAGGAGATGTGCCAGCCATTCATCCGCACCAAGGCAGAGAGAACTCATCAATCTGCCTGCATGTTCCATTTCCACACTCTGAAATGCTGTGCAATGCCCCGGCCACACTGAATGGCCCACACTAAGTACAAAAGGAAACCTGCCATCCTCTTCATCTCTCAAGCCCTGGGAGAGTATGCTCCTAATACACTTCTGGGTTTTCAAAACCAGCTGGGGTTGGTCCATAGGAGCCTTATCCAGTTTACAAGCACAAGCTCTGGGATTAATTCAGAAAGTGCTCTTAAATCGTTTCCTCTATTCTTTTTTCTTTGAAAGAGCATGCTTGTCTAAAACTATCCTGAGCATTTTATTTTATAGCAGAGGAAATATTTTTATCTTAAAAGGAGCATCTCTTCCTTAGGTCAGTAGATTCCTGCAGAGACTGCATTGGGGTAGTAGTCTGAAAATTAAAACAGGCTCAATTTGGCTGTTTGTTTTTTTTTTCCATAAGACAATCTACATGTTATTGTGCATGCATGCTTAGTCACTCAGGAGTGTCCAGCTCTTTGCAACCCCATGGACCATAGCCCACCTGGCTCTTCTGTCTATAGGGTTATCCAGGCAAGAACACTGGAGTGGGTTGCCATGCCCTCCTCCAGGGGACCTTCCTGACCCAGGGGTCGAACCCATGTCTCTTGTGTCTCCTGCACTGGCAGGCGGGTTCACCGCCACTAGCACTGCCTGGGAACTCCTATATGTTATTAAGGCAGGTAATCCTAATGCCTACTGGCTCTAAGAATCTGAGCCCCACAATAACAAGACCTCATGACTTTCTTCTCCCTCCAGAAATAATCTCCATTTATTTCTTTGAGAGCCCAGACAGGTTCCTGCCAGTGCCACAAACCAACTAGCATCATCTTCCCTATCGTCCCCTTCCTTCTGACCACACTTGCCACTTGGAAAAGCTTTGTCACCATCACATCACATAATGAAAATGCCACTGTTCATCCCAAAAAGCATCTCTGAGTGTCCCTAAAACATTTAGGCTTCAACATGCTAGAGGCACAGGTCCAGGGCAAAACTAAGGGAAATTCTCTTTTCCATTCGATGACAGTCCTTTCACATCAAACAAAGTGTCTTCTGGATAGTTCTGCTGACTCCTTGTCTTTGCCTCATTCCATATTTCTCAGGAAAATTAGTTTCAAACATCCTGGTACCTCAAGCAAAACTTGCAGAATTTAAAGAGGAAGAGTTGCCATCGTATCTCCTGCATCTTCTACCACTCAACTAAAACCCTCCACCCTTTCCAGTTGCACAAGTTCCCACGTGGGCGTCAGTAGATCCCAGCAGACACTGGGTCGGGGGAGGAGGAGGTGAGGTAGAGGAGGAGGACAAAGACATCCCTATGGATAACATCCTGGTCTCAGCTCAGCCAGACCAGAAGCCCCTGATGTAAGGTTCAGGACTGTCAGTTTTTACCTGCCCCAGGAAGATGAAAGATTCCATTGTCAGCAGCATTTATCACACATAGCACTTGCCTTGCAGCTGAAATAACATACTGTAGAGTTCAGAGCTGTTGTTCAGAGTAAGGAAATGTTGATTCCAGTCCTGGATCTGCCCTTTTCTTGCCGGCTGCCCATGGACACACAGGAGGTAAAGCACTGTGTCGTGTCCAGACCTTTGTCCTCACAGCCAAACAACTGTTTAATACTTTTAGCTCAAATTCCTTGGAGCTCCCCACATCCTTATCCATAGAGCTGAGATGATAACACATATCTTATCTGCCAAATGGGGCTGTAAACTTAGATGTATTCTGTGTGAACATGTCTAACTATCTCCCTTTGCCCTGTGAGGCCAAATGTAATCCCCCTGGAGTCTGATGGGCTTAGGATCACGCGGCTGGACTTGCTCACCCAGGAAAAGGACCAGCGCCTGGCTTTTCAAATCCTTCCTTGCAAGTCCTCACATATCTCCTCCATAGCCTCCTTCACAATCTGAATACATGAACACTTCTTGCTCCAAAGAAGCCACCTTTGTTCAAGCACAAGCCTTCAAAAAGAATCTTTAATGTGTTTGTTATTCATTTTATCCCAAGTATTTTTCACTATAAAATAGCTTATGCCACCACCACCAAAAGGGCCACATGTGGCTGATAAAACAACCGAAAGGCCATGAACCCTCTGCTCACAAGGTTTCTCTAATGACTACAGAGACCAGGGCCCGTAGCAACCCCTGCCACCCAAAGGGAGAGAGGAGCCAACTTTCCTTGCATTCAATCACAGGAATTTCAAGGCTAGTCTCCGGTCTCAGGGTAGCCTAGGCTATCAGAGAGATTCAGGCTCCTGATAAAACCCCACTTTTGCTGGGCTTTGAAAATAGTTTGTAACCAATGCATGAGTTGAGAACATGCTGTGAAGCAGTGATCACAGAAAAAATCTTGTATACTAGGGGTAGGACCCCAGACTCCAGACCCACCTGGACCACTTATTGTTGTGTGGCTCTGATATCTCATTATATGGTATAGGCCTCATTCTCTTTTTTAATAAGTAAGGAAAGAGCACTAGATGGTTTTTATTGGTTTTCAGGTCCTGGTAGCTCAGATGGTAAAGAACCTGCCTGTAGTACAGGAGACCCAGGTTCGATCCCTGGGTTGGGAAGAGCCCTTGGAGAAGGGAATAGCAACCCATTCCAGTATTCTTACCTGGAGAATTCCATGGACAGAGGAGCCTGGAGGGCTATGGTCCATGGGGTTGCAAAGAGTCAGACACAACTGATGCAACTAAAACTTTCAGGCCCAGCATTCGATAAATGACCTTCTGGGTGCTTGTCTAGGAACCTACCCACTGTGGCACTGTGTGTGTTTAAAAGTAAAAAAAACGAAAACAAAATCTGGCAATTGTTTGGAACACAGCAAATTTATAAGCATAGGATTATATTAAAGCAAAAAATCTCATTTACTGTCATATTGCATATGTGCTCAGTTGCTCAGTCATGTTGGACTCTGCGACCCAACAGACTGGACCCCGCCAGGTTCCTCTGTCCATGGAATTTTCCAGGCAGAAATACTGGAGTGGGTTGCCATTTCCTACTCCAGGGGATCTTCCCAACCCAGCTCGAATCCACATCTCTTGTGTCTCCTACATTGGAAGGCAGATTCTGTACCACTGAGCCACCTGGGAAGCCCATTGTCATGTTACTTATAATAAATTCTGTACTGGTATGGAAGAAGTTCTACCTTATGAAGCAAGCTTTGTGTGTGTTTCTGTGTTTGTATGCTTGCATGTGTGTGTGTTTTAAACACTCCTACAATTTGTGCAATTAGCCAGTTCAGTTGCTCAGTCATGGCTGACTTGTTGCAACCCCATGGACTGCTACGCAATTTGAGCATACAAAAATCTAACTCTACAGAATCCAAAATTAGCCGCATGATCAGTGAGTGAACTAACAAAGTGATGATAATCATATTCAGAGCAATAAAGGAGAAGATACTCTATAAAGAAGCATTAATGAGAAATGATGAACCTAAGCTGTTGTCAAAACAGATGGAACCAAGCCTGTTGGGTAGTTTCCCATATGACAGGGAAGCTAGACTTTGAATTCCTAAGGTCCAGCTCTGGCTTCTGTTTATTATGTCACAGAGCTTTAGGAGAACTTTAGAAAAATTGGATTACAACACAAGCACAGACGTTTCTGGAAAGGGTGTGGGAAAGCCAAGCCTCTTTATTTTAATATGAATTAAGTCTTCATCTCTGGTTTTGAGTTGAACTTGCTCTTGTTCAGGTTTTCCCGCTAACACTTGCCTTGGCTGCAAAGCTAAGCTTCAAGGCATCAATTAACATCTCACACTTTGCCTCATCCGTCTCCTGCTTGTCACCTAACATTTTGCTTGAATCACTTTCAAATTCTCTCTCTGAACAAACCTGTACTTATCCCATGATTGGGCTCTGACTTAATCAAGTCATGCTTGTTCATTTATTCTTTCTGTTTAGAACTGTGTCTGGGAAAATGAATACCTTTTACTTTTAAATTGTGGATTAAAAAATACAAATGTGTACAGGTTAAAAATAGATACATATTTTGCTTTCTGACACTACTTTATATTTTATAAAAATATGGGTAAAACAAGGAAAATAAATATTTGAATTGTGTCATTCCAGGTGTTATACATTTTCCTCATAGACAATTTTGAAATTACTTTTAAAGTTAGCATTATAATTTTTTTATGTTTTGCTGTCATAGACACAGATGTCACATTCTACAACAGGTTTGCGTTTGAATATAAGAAGCTTTTGGTAACCTGCTACATTACAAAAATTTTAAATAAATTTATTATTTAAAGTAACTTTCCTTTTACTCCTTGAAGTGTTCTAAATATATAACCACATCATCTACAAGTGCAGACAGTTTCACCTTTTTCTTTCCAATCCTTATGCCTGTAATTGCTCTATTTTCATCTAATTGTATGAGTAATTCTTCTAACATAATGTTAAATATAAGGAGAATTTTCCCCCATATTTAATAAGAAAGCCCTTTGAGTTTCTCCATTAAGTAAGATGAAGGCTTTGGAACTCACACACACACACACACAGAATGGATATAAGAATCTTTAAGGATGTATTCATCGATTCCTACTTCATTTAGTCTTTCTCACATGAGTGGGTGAATTTTTCCAAATGTATTTTCTGTGTCTGGAGAGACAATCATATTATTTTTCTCCCAAACTCAATTAAAATGATGGATTATACCAATGGATTGCCTAATATTGATCTATCCTCATATTTCTGAAATAAAAAGTATTTGGTCATAGTTTCTTAATTTTAATTACTATTAGATGTATTTGCTAATAATTTATTTTAAATTTTTACATCAATACTAATAGGTGAAATTGCCTGTAATTTCCTTTGTATTGCAATCATTGTCAAACATAGGGAACAATGTTAAACCCACTGCACAGAAAGAATCTGGAAATTTCCTAACTGAAACTATCTTATTCTTAACAGTTGAGTTGATAGACCCTCCCTGGAAAAGGAAATGGTAACCCACTCTAGTGTTCTTGCCTGGAATATCTCATGGACAGAGAAATCTGGCGGGCTACAGTCCATAGGGTCGCAAAGAGTCGGACATGACTTAGCGAGTGAACAGCAACCAAGACAGACCCTATATGCTATGCAGACCAGTTTGGAAGGGAGAACTCTAACTAATTTCTTTATTCTATTGTAATTACTTTGTTTAGACTCTATATCTCTAGTGAAGTCAATTTTTATAAGTTGTATTTTTCTTTAGAAATTATTATGTTTCATTTATTCATCATTTGGTTATTTCATTTACTATGAGATTCATTCCGGACAATGGCATTTGCCAATGTGACACCAGCTGAGGCTGGAAAATCACTTGTGCACTGAGGTTTGCTCTCTGGCTGTGGTTGAAGTGCTGTGACCACCAAGTAAACAAGCCTGAGCCAGCCTGAAGGAGGCTGCAAGGCCACATGTGAGAACCAGGATGCCGCTCCGTCAGCCTGCCAGCCGTCAGACACCCCAGTGAGGCCATCTTGGACCCTCCAGACTCCAGCTGATCAGAGAGCCCCAAGAAGATTAGGCATGGTGGTTAAAACCAGAGGACCATCCTATCTTTCACACAGAGTGAAAGATAGGTGATCATTTTCAGCTGCTGACTTTGAGGTGGTTTGTTTTGCATCATGAGCTTAAGGATATAGAAGTCAACATCCAACAGAACTGCAAAATTCCAGGAGGAAGGCTGTTTAAATAGAGAGTCCCTGAAGAGACTACATTCTGAAGGGTGAGAAGAGGTGAGGTTTTGAATGAGGTGAAAGTGGGGTCAGTGATGAGGATGAAGAGGGAAGAGAAGAACAGAAGCTGAGGGTAGAGCCGTGACACTGTGCAGGGGAAGGTAAAACAACTTGGAGTTTGGGTTTACGGTGCACTAAGAAGCCATTAAAAGGGGTGTGAGGAAGAATGTAACATGGGGTTTCTTTGAAAACTTACAGATGATTCCAGTGTATAAATCAAAGTTGAGAATCACTGGTTTAGATTATAGGAAAAGCCAATGACAAGACTCTGAAATACATTGCTAGCTACTTTAACCTTCTTCTCTTTCTTTAGTCACTTACTAGGCTATCATTTGAAAGTGTATACTCTGCAGGGTGGACAAACCAAATGCCAAAAGTGTAGGAGCCAAGCAAATAAACAAAAGAATAAAGCAGGAGAGATTTTTAAGTTGGGACATTCTACTTAGTCCTACTGGTTAAAAGCAAGACAATAAGCCCCAGATAGAGTTGCTTATGCTAACCAAGCCCCACATAACCAAATTGAGACTTAGTTAATTATATACTTGCAGTTTTTCCAGAAATGGAATCTTCAACCACTTAATCAGGAATCACCTGATCAGTTAGGTCATCTGCCTGAGAGACCCTGTCTTCCCCTAAAGGAAAATAACTTTGCAATAACCAATCTGCTTTTTAGCCTGGTATAACTTCCTCGTTTCCACTTACTTCTACCAATAGTCTTCTGTTCAGCTCCTCAGAGCCCCTTTCATTTGCTAAATTGTATGCTGCCTAACTCGAAT
>NW_011494680.1:10485135-10503998 GCF_000754665.1 Bison bison bison
GGAATCAATTTTTGCTCAAATAAACTCTTAATTTTATAAATATGCCTCAGTTTATCTGTGGACATACTGATTTGTATTTCCCATGTTTCAACTCTGGGTTGGAGGGTAATAGAGAGAGGTGGAGATTGTAGCAACAGAAACAGACACCAGTAACTCAAGACCAAAAGCCAGATGCAATGTTACAGCTTTTGAATTTTTAAGAAAAGCCAGGAAGGAGATAATTAAAAGAAATCCACAGTTTTTATTTTTTAAAATACACTATAATTTTTTAAAAGTTTGATTGCTCACCTTCCCCCTGAAAACAATGCACAGATAATACAACCTATATGACAAATTGGACCCTCAAGGCCCCAATTTAAGACTGGCTGTCTGTAAAAATTTCAATTGAATAAGAAAAAAGGGACAGAGTATGACAAGTTAGATTTTCAGTAAGAAACAATTCCTGCTGCTCCAGGGGACAGAAAGCAGAGGTTCGGGACCTAAAACTGATGGAGAGGTAAGAACTGCATAATGGTGTGATCACTCACCTAGAGCCACACATCCTGGAATTCGAAGTCAAGTGGGCCTTAGGAAGCATCACTATGAACAAAGCTAGTGGAGGTGATGGAATTCCAGTTGAGCTATTGCAAATCCTAAAAGATTATGCTGTGAAAGTGCTGCAGTCACTATGCCAGCAAATTTGGAAAACTCAGCAGTGGCCACAGGACTGGAAAAGGTCAGTTTTCATCCCAATCCCAAAGAAGGGCAATGCCAAAGAATGTTCAAACTACTGCACAATTGCACTCATCTCACACACTAGCAAAGTAATGCTCAAAATTCTCCAAGCCAGGCTTCAACAGTACGTGAACTGTGAAATTCCAAATGTTCAAGCTGGATTTAGAAAAGGCAGAGGAACCAGGGATCAAATTGCCAACGTCCACTGTATTATCAAAAAAGCAAGAGAATACCAGAAAAACATCTGCTTCTGCTTTATTAATTATGAAAAAGACTTTGTGTGGATCACAACAAACTGTGGAAAATTCTTCAAAAGATGGGAATACCAGACCACCTTACCTGCCCCCTGAGAAATCTGTATGCAGGTCAAGAAGCAATAGTTAGAACCAGACATGGAACAACAGACTGGTTCCAAATTGGGAAAGGAGTACGTCAAGGCTGTATATTGTCACCCTGCTTATTTAACTTATATGCAGAGTACATCATGAGAAACGCTGGGCTGGAAGAAGCACAAGCTGGAATCAAGATTGCCGGGAGAAATATCCTCAGATATGCAGATGACACTACCCTTATGGCAGAAAGTGAAGGAGAACTAAAGAGCCTCTTTTTTTTTTTTAATATACACACACACCGTATTTTATTTATCCACTTATTCATTGATGGACATTCACTGTTTGGCTATTATGAATAATGCTGCTATAAACACCGGTGTACAAAGATCTGAGTTCCCCCTTTTAATTCTTTTGAGAATATTCCCAGAAGGTGAAGTGCTAAATCATATGGTAATTCACACATGTACCTTTTTGAGGGACCACCATACTATTTTCACAGCAGCTGCACTATTTTACGAGCCCACCTGCAATGTATAAGGGTTCCAGTTTTTCTACATCCCCTCAACAGTTGCTGTTTTCTGAGTTTTTGGTTTTTGTAATAGCCAACCAATGGGTATCTCTTTGTGGGTTTGAGTTCCATTTCCCTAACTGAGCATCTTTTTGTGTGCCTGTTGTCTACCTGTGTATCTTCTTTGGAAAAACGTCTATTCATGTCATGTTCCCATTTAAAAGTTTTTGTTGTTGAAGGGTTCTTTATATATTTTGGCTATTAATCCCCTATCCGACATATGGTTTGCAAATATTTTCTTCCATTCTGTTCGTCTTGAAAATGAAAGAGGAGAGTGAAAAAGCTGGCTTAAAACTCAACATTCACAAAATGAAAATCATGGCATCCAGTCTCATCACTTCATGGCAAATAGATGGGGGAAGCAATGGAAACAGTGACAGACTTTATTTTCTTGAGCCCCAAAATCACTGCAGATGGTGACTATAGTCATGAAGTTAAAACACACTTGCTCCTTGGAAGAAAAGCTATGACTAACCTAGACAGCATATTAAAAAGCAGAGACAATACTTTGCCAACAAAGGTCCATCTAGTCAAAGCTATGATTTTTCCAGTAGTCATGTATGGTTGTGAGAGTTGGACTACAAAGAAAGCTGAGCATGAAGAATTGATGCCTTTGAACTGTGGTGTTGGAGAAGACTCTTGAGAGTTCCTTGGACTGCAAGGAGATCCAACCTGATGTGAAGAACTGACTCCTTAGAGAAGATCCTGATCCTGGGGAAGACTGAAGGCAGGAGAAGGGGACAAAAGAGGATGAGATGGGTGTATGGCATCACCGACTCGATGGACATGAGTTTGAGCAATCTCCCAGAGTTGGTGATGGACAGGGAAGCCTGGCATGCTACAGTCCATGGGGTTGCAAAGAGTCAGACGTGACTCAAGTACTGAACTGAAAGTCTGCATTCTTGATAATGTCAGTCACTGCTTTGGGGGTCACTAGAATTTAAAAGCATATGTTAGATATAGAAACTTAAAGGAAAAAACCCTCAGATTGTTTTTGATTTTAGGAATCTCTTTTCTCTCTCTCTCTCTCTCTCTCTCTCTCTCTCTCTCTCTTTTTCTCTGGCTTTTTTAGCAAGTTTTCTGTCTCTTGCTTCTTTCTAAATCCTTTTAGCTCCCTAATCAACTAAGTATATTGTATTCTTTGCCCATTCCAGAATTTATTGCTTCAAGATTCTTTAAATGAACTCTTTTCTCAACCGCAGAAGTACATCCCATGGCAAATAAGAACATTAAAAGATGTTTAACATCTTTAGTATTCAGGGAAGCTGAAATGAAAACCACAATGAAATATTTCTATGCACTCCTCAGTGTGGCTGAAATAAGGAATCGTGACAAGACCGAACACTGGCAAAGATGCAGAGAGACTGAATCATGTATGTTGTTATGGGGAAGCAGAACGGGACAACCACGGTGGAAAATAGTTTGACAGTTTCTTATAAAACTAAGCATGGAATAACCCTGTGATCCACGCATTTCACTTGTGGGCATTTACCCTAGAGAAATGAAAACTTACATTCATGCAGAAACCTGTATAAAAATGCTCATAGCCACTGTATTCAGGAAGTGATGAAAGAAAGCGTTAGTCGCTCAGTCCTATCCGACTCTGTGGCCCCACAGACTGTAGCCCACCACCAGGCTCCTCTGTCCATAGAATTCTCCAGACAAGAATATTGGAGTGGTTAGCCGCTTCCTTCTCCAGAAGATCTTCCCAATTCAGGGATCAAACTGGGATCACTTGCATTGCAGGCAGATTCCCTACCCTTTACTTATAATAAGCCCCAAACTGAAAACACACCAGACGTCCTTTGTGAGATGAAGAGTTAAATTAAGGCACAAATTAGAGACTTCCCTGGTGGTTTAGCCACTAAGATTCCATGCTCCCGATGTAGGAGACCTAGGTTCGATTCCTGGTCAGGGAACTAGATGCCACATACCACAACTAAGAGTTCGCATGCAGCAGTTTAAAATCCTGCACGCCTCAATGAAGACCAAAGATCCCACGTGCCGCATCTGAGACCCAGTGCAGCTGTATTTTGTTCTCCCACTTGACTTCAGCCTGTCTCCTTTGTGTGACCCCCAGAATTGGGGTACTAGTGGCTTTTTGCTCACTGGTCTCCTCACTATATTGCACATGGCATTCCATCCACTGTGTAACAAATTCCCTGCATTAAATTTCCTCTGTTGTAAGTATTAAAGTGCTTTCTGTTTTTCTGTCTAGACCCCTGGAAAGTTGAATAAAAGTAAGAGCCTTCATATGGTTGATAAATCTCCTTCTATGGCTAGTTTTCTGTAAGTGTTTTCAAAATAATAAGCAAATATTACATTTTGTCAAATATTTCTTCTGCACTATTTGAAATAATCATACCCTTTTTCATTCCTAGTCTATGAGTGTAGAGATTATACTAACAATTTCTGCTATTGAATCATCAAACCATTTGGTTACCTGCTTTTTTCATTTAGAATGATGGAATTCTCCTGCTATGTCTGATTACCTGAGTTGTATCTAAGCTTCTGTGCTCCTTGGACAAGGCTGTCCAGGACAGCCTAGCAGCTCTTCTTTGTTAGCCTCTGCAGCCAAATCCATCCTGGCAAGGACCTCCTCATAGGCTTAGCCATCCATTTTCCCCACCCCCATCCCATCAAAGAACAGAATTCTACCTAGAAACAAGCTTCCTTTATTGATGGACCAAATTTCTTTGGTCCATCATGAATTTCCTGGGCTTCCCTGGTGGCTCAGCTGGTTAGAATCCGCCTGCCAATGCAGGAGACTCAAGAGAACTGGGTTTAGTCCATGGGTTGGGAAGATCCTCTGGAGGAGGAAATGAAAACCCACTCCAAAATTCTTGCCTGGAGAATTCCATGGACAGAGGAGCCTGGTGGGCTGCAGTCCATAGGGTCACAAAGAGTTTTATGCAGCTGAAATGACTTAGCACACGTGCACATGGAAGTTCCTTAAAAAACTAAAAATGCAGGTTTTAACTGAAAGCCTGACTCCAAATTCTTTTTCCATTTCAATACATATGTTTTTAAAAATTATTCTCTCTTCAGTCGATTTTTATCCAGGAGAATAAATGCAAGCAGGATTTTATTTAACACCACTGATAACGTTGTAAATGATTTTAAAGCTTGCCCTGAGAGGAAAGTAAACCTATAATCAGCACAAGATAAATCATCTTTATCTTTCACAGAAATAACTATAATCAAAGCTGTTCTCGTATCTCATGCATGCTGACCTCCTTTTTAATGGCTTGTATTTCAAACTTGAGCTCGGGCACAAATAGAAGACAAAATGGAATATGAATACATCTGAATCAGTAAGAAGAATTCTCAGATTACCTAGTATCAACCATTTTTTTTTTTTTTTTGGCTTCCCTGGTGGCCCAGATGGTAAAGAATCTGCCTGCAATGCAGGAGACACAGGTTTGATCCCTGGATCTGAAAGTTCAATTCCTGGGTAGGGAAGATCCCCTGGAAGAGGACATGGCAAATCATGCCAGTATTCTTGGCTGGAGAATCCTCATAGAGAGAGGAGCCTGACCGGCTAAAGTCTGGTGGATCATTGGATTGCAAAGAGTCAAACATAACTAAATTAAGTTCCTTTTCATATGCGTAGAGGCCATTTGGATACCTGCTTCTGTGAAGTGCCTGTTCAAGTCATTTACTCATTTTTCATTGTAATGTTTTCTTCATACTAATCTATCGGCATTTTTTTTACACATTTGGAGGATGAGTAGGAGGGACATGTATTGTAGACATCCTCTCAAAGCCTGAGCTTGTCTTTTCACTCTCTTCCTGTAGTCTTTTGATAAACTTAAGTTCTTCATTTTAATAAACCCCTTTTTCAGGTTTTGAGCCTATATTCTTATAACCTATATGATTGGAAATTTTAAAAAATATATATAGATACAGGAGAACTGAAGGGTGCTAATTTTACCTTCTAGATAAATTATCTAAACTATAAAATCCACACTCAGTTTTTTAAAGGAAGAAATTATTATTTTTAAGCGAAAGGAAGTCAATTTCTTTTTCATTTTGGACAAAAATGTCCAAGGTAAGATGAAATGATTACAGGGAAAAGTCCCACGTACAGCTGAGAAAATCTGGGTACACGTATGATTTTAAGAATGTATAGTGATTCTTGTCAGAGATGGGGTGGTAGGCCCCATAGGCCATGCCAAGTTGGTAGCTTAGCATCACTGAAACTTAGGAAAGGAACTGTCTTAGTCATTTGTTTTGAAGTTCTAGCAAGATCTGGTTAAAAAAAATAAAGTGCTTCAAAATATTTTTTTAATGGATCAATAGAAATGAGTCCCAATTCAAAATGGAATATGCTCTTCCAACAAAAAGACCTCCTTTAGCAGGGAAAATGTGTTTTGCTGAGAAAGGTGAAAATTTAAAGGGAAAGGTAATTTCAGCGAAATGCATATTAAAACAGCTCTTACACATAGATCAATACAACAGAACATAGAGCCAAGAATTAAATCCGCACATACACGGTCAATTAACTTATGATGAAAGGAGCCAAGAATATCTGAGAGGAAGAGACAATCTCTTCAATAAATGATGCTGGGACAGCTGGAGAGTCACATGCAAAAGAATGAAATTGGGCCATATCTTATACATTTTATCTCACAAAAATCAAATTGGATTAAAATGGATTAAAGACTTGAATGTAAGACCTGGAGCCGTAAAACTCCTAGAAGAAAGGCAATTAGTTCCTGGATACCAATCTAGGCAATGATTTTTCAATTTGACCCCAAAAGCAAAGGCAACAGAAGCAAAAATAAGCAAGTAGAACAACATCAAATTGAAAGGCTTCTGAACAGCAAAGGAAACCATCAACAAAACAAAAAACAGCCTACCATATAGGAGAAAATACTTGTACATCATATATCTGAATAGGGGCTAATATCCAAAATATATTAAAAACTCAACAACTCAGTAGCAAAAAATAAATTAATTAATTAAATAAACCAAGGGGATTTGAATAGATATTTATCTAAAACAGACACAGAGTCAACAAGTACACAAAAAGGTGCTCATCATCATTAATCTTCAGAGAAATGCAAATCAATATCACAATGAGACACCAACTCACACTTGTTAAAATTGCTGTTATCAGAATGATAAGAAATAGTGCTGGTGAGGATATAACGAGAAGGAAACACTCGTGCATTGTTGAAAGTGAAGTCACTCGGTCCTGTTGGACTTTTTGCAACCTCATGGACTATAGCCTACCAGGTTCCTCTGTCCATGGGATTTTGTAGCCTACCAGGCAAGAGTACTGGAGTGGGCTGCCATTTCCTTCTCCAGGGGATCTTCCTGACCCAGGGTTGAACCCAGGTCTCCTGCATTGCAGGCAGATGCTTTACTGCCTGGGCCACCAGGGAAGCCCTGGTGGGAATGTAAACGGATGCGACCACTATGGAAAACAGTATAGAGCTTCCTTTAAACAATTAAAAATAAAACTACCGTGTGCTCCAGCATCTCCACTTCCGGGTAGTTACAGGAAACAGAGATCTTAATTTGAAAAGATATCTACATGGTCATTGAAGCATTATTTACAATAGCCAAGATATGGAAACAATTTAAGGGTCCATCAATGGATGAAGGGATGAAGAAAAAGTGATATAGGTGCGATGAAATACTATTCAGCAGAACAAAAGAAGAAAGACTTGCCATTGACAACCTGGATGGATCTTGAGGGCATTAATGCTAAATAAGTCAAACAGAGAAAGGCAAATACTGTATGATCTCACTTAAATGTGCAATCTGAAAAGAAAACCAAAAAACCCTCATAGTTACATGGAATAGATTAGTGGCCACCAGAAGCGTGGCGTGCAGAGTGAGGAAAGTGAAAGAAAGTGGTCAAAATTCCAGGTATAAAATAAATAAGCCCTGCATTCTATATTTGAAAGTTGTTAAAATAGTGGACAGTAAAACTTCTTCATTTCAGTTCAGTTCAGTCGCTCAGTCGTGTCTGACCCTTTGAGACCCCGTGAATCGCAGCACGCCAGGCCTCCCTGTCCATCACCAACTCCCGGAGTTCACTCAGACTCAAGTCCATCAAGTCAGTGATGCCATCCAGCCATCTCATCCTCTGTCGTCCCCTTCTCCTCCTGCCCCCAATCCCTCCCAGCATCAGAATCTTTTCCAATGAGTCAACTCTTCGCATGAGGTGGCCAAAGTACTGGAGTTTCAGCTTTAGCATCATTCCTTCCAAAGAAATCCCAGGGCTGATCTCCTTCAGAATGCACTGGTTGGATCTCCTTGCAGTCCAAAGGGACTCTCAAGAGTCTTCTCCAACACCACAGTTCAAAAGCATCAATTCTTCAGCGCTCAGCCTTCTTCACAATCCAACTCTCACATCCATACATGACCACAGGAAAAACCATATTACCACAAGAAAACTGTAACTATTTGTGGCAATGGATATTAACTAGACTTATTCTGGTGATCTTTCTAAAATACATACATGTGTCAAATCATGTTGTCCATCTGAAACTAATATAATGTTATGTGTCAATTATATCTCAATTTAAAGTAAAATACTCTAGCAGACAAAATAATGGCCTCCCAAAGGTGTCCTCGTCCTAACCCTCAGAACCTTGAATGTGTAAATTTACACAACAAAAGAGACATTGTTCAAATAACTAAATTAGAGATGGGAAGTTTGTCTTGGATTATCCACATGGGCCCAAGGTAATCATTAGAATTCTTAAGAAAGGAAGACAAGAGATGGATAGCAGAAATAGAAGATGTGAAACAAAAGGTTGGAAATAAAAGTAAGGAGCCACCAGCTGAGGAACACAGGAGGCACCTAGAGGATGAGAAGGGACAAGGAACAGATTCTCCCCTCTGAGACACCAAGAAGGAACTGGTTCTACCAGACATCTTGACTTTAGTGCCATGAAACAGAGTTGGAACTCCTCCAGGAATGGAAGATAATAAATGTGTGATGCTTTAAGCCACTAGGGCTTCCCAGCTGGCACTAGTGGTAAAGAATCTGCCTGCCAATACAGGAGACATAAAAGACTTGGGTTTGATCCCTGGGTTGGGAAGATCCCCTGGAGAAGGGCATGGCTACCCACTCAGGTATTCTTTCCTGGGGAATCCCATGGACAGAGGAGTCTGTCAGGTTACAGTCCATGGGGCCACAAAGAGTCAGACATAACTCAGTGACTGAGAAAACACTTTAAGCCGCAACAGTTGTGATAATTTGTTATAATGGCAATTGGTTCAGTTCAGTCGCTCAGTCATGTCCAACTCTTTGTGACCCATTGGACTTCAGCACTCCAGGCCTCCGTGTCTATCACCAACTCCCGGAGTCTATTCAAACTCATGTCCATTGAGTCGGTGATGCCATCCAACCATCTTATCCTCTGTTGTCCCCTTCTCCTCCTGCCTTCAATCTTTCCCAGTATCAGGGTCTTTTGCAATGAGTCAGCTCTTCCCATCAGGTGGACAATCTATCGGAGTTTCAGCTTCAGCATCAGTCCTTCCAATGAATATTCAGGACTGATTTCCTTTAGGATGGACTGGTTGGATCTCCTTGCAGTCCAAGGGATTCTCAAGAGTCTTCTCCAGCACCACAGTTCAAAAGCATCAATTCTTCCTGCTCAGCTTTCTTTATAGTCCTACTCTCACATGACTACTGGAAAAACCATAGCCTCAACTAGACAGACCTCTGTTGGCAAAGTAATGTCTCTGCTTTTTAATATGCTGTCTAGGTTGGTCATAACTTTCCTTCTAAGGATAAGCGTCTTTTAATTTCATGGCTGCAGTCACCATCTGCAGTGATTTTGGAGCCCCCCAAAATAAAGTATGCCACTGTTTCCCCATCTATTTGCTATGAAGTGATGGGACCAGATGCCATGATCTTCGTTTTCTGAATGTTGAGCTTTAAGCCAACTTTTTCACTCTCCTCTTTCATTTTCATCAAGAGGCTCTTTAGTTCTTCTTCGCTGTCTGCCATAAGGGTAATGTCATCTGCATATCTGAGGTTATTGATATTTCTCCTGGCAATCTTGATTACATTTTGTGCTTCATCTAGTCCAGTGTTTCTCATGCATAAGCATTTCTGCATATGAGATAAATAAGCAGGGTGACAATATACAGCCTTGACGTACTCCTTTCCCAATTTGGAACCAGTCTGTTGTTCCATGTCTGGTTCTAACTGTTGCTTCTTGACCTGCATACAGATTTCTCAAGAGGCAGGTCAGGTGGTCTGGTATTCCATCTCTTTCAGAATTCTCCACAGTTTGTTGTGATCCACACAGTCAAAGGCTTTGGCGTAATCAATAAAGCAGAAGTAGATGTTTTGCTAGTATTCTCTTGTTTTTTTGATGATCCAACAGATGTTGACAATTTGATCTCTGGTTCCTCTGCCTTTTCTAAATCCAGCTTGAACATCTGGAACTTCACGGTTCACGTACTATTGATGCCTGGCTTGGAGAATTTTGAGCATTACTTTGCTAGTGTGTGAGATGAGTGCAATTGTGCAGTAGTTTCAACATTCTTTGGCGTTGCCCTTCTTTGGGATTGGGATGAAAACTGACCTTTTCCAGTCCTGTGGCCACTGCTGAGTTTTCCAAATTTGCTGGCATATTGAGTGCAGCACTTTTAGGATTTGCATCATCTTTTAGGATTTACAGCATTTACAGCATCATCTTTTAGGATTTGCAATAGCTCCACTGGAATTCCATCACCTCCACTAGCTTTGTTCATAGTGATGCTTCCTAAGGCTCACTTGACTTCACATTCCAGGATGTCTGGCTCTAGGTGAGTGATCACACCATCGTGATTATCTGGGTCATGAAGATCTTTTTTGTACAGTTCTTCTCTATATTCTTGCCATCTCTTCTTAATATCTTCTGCTTCTGTTAGGGCTTCCCTTGTGGCTCAGTTGGTAAAGAATACTCCCGCAATGTGAGAGACCTGGGTTATATCCCTGGAATGGGAAGATCCCCTGGAGAAGGGAAAGGCTACCCAGTCCAGTATTCTGGCCTGGAGAATACCATGGACTCTATAGTACATGGGGTCACAAACAGTCGGCCATGACTGAGTGACTTTCACAAAATATAATGGCAATAGGGAAACTAATATAATCACAGGGAGATGTTATCTCATACCAATCAGACTGGCAAAAATTAAATAGTCTAGTAGTATTTGAGTATAAAGCAATAAAATTTTTCATGCACTAATAATTGATGTACAAAAGTCTTGGGAAACACTTTCCCATTAGCTAGTAAAATGAAAGTATCTGTATACTCTTCAACTCACGCATTCTCTTTCCAGGCATGTATTCTAGAGAAAATCTTGCACAGATATACCAGGAATACATATGGACTTTCAAGAGTCTGACTGCTCATGTTGTACTGCTTAAGCTGGTGGTAGTTATTTCATTTCTTAAAATTTAGTCATTGTATTTAAGTTATATACACTCATTTGTGTATATGAAGCAATTCAATATACAAAAGGGCTCTGATATCTTTCCATTCTTCTTTATAATGTTCTCAACTCAGTTCTTATGCATCTTTTGTTAGTTTTGTTCCTATGCACCTTTCTTTTTAGGGAGGGATACTCTTATAAATGGTAGCTTTTTAAGACTGTTTATTTCTGGCTTGTTAAAATGCATCTGACCTTTGTATATTGTTCTTCTATCTAGGGACATTTTTTAACTTTCTTATACTAATAATATGTCTGTAGATTGAGTGTTTAATGTAGATAATTGTGTCATCTACAAACAATGACTTTTTTCCCTTTCTTTCTGATCTTCATGGCTTTTTTCTTGCCTTATTACAATGAATACAAGTTTCAGAGCAGTGTTTAGTAGTTGGAGTGAGAGTGCCTGTCCTCCTTGCTGATTTTGAAATCACATTTGAAAGCATCATTACATGTGATATTACTGTGGATTTTTGAGGACACTTCTCCTCAGGTTTTAAAAGTTCTCTTCTACTCCTAATTTGTGAAAAGTTTGTAGACTGATTGCTGAATATATTCAATGTTGGGTGATCATATAATTTCTCCCTTCAATTGCTTAATACAGTAAATTACATTTATGCTGCTGCCGCCACGTTGCTTCAGTCGTGTGCAACTCAGTGCGACCCCATAGACGGCAGCCCACCAGGCTCCCCCGTCCCTGGGATTCTCCAGGCAAGAACACTGGAGTGGGTTGCCATTTCCTTCTCCAATGCATGAAGGTGAAAAGTGAAAGTGAAGTCGCTCAGTCGTGTCCGACTCTTAGTGATCCCATGGACTGCAGCCTAACAGGCTCCTCCATCCATGGGATTCTCCAGGCAAGAGCATTGGAGTGGGGTGCCATTGCCTTCTCTGAAATTACATTTATAAACTAGTCATACTTGGTAATAATCTCTATAATATGCATACTTATAGCCCATTTTTGTTCTATAGATCTCTCTTTATCTTTCATATAGAAAAACATTATTTGGAACAAAAATGGGCTATAAGTATGCATATTATAGAGATTATTACTGAAATTACATTTATAAACTAGTCATATTTGGTAATAATCTCTATAATATGCATATTATAGCCTATTTTTGTTCCAAATAATGTTGTTCTATATGAAAGATAAAGAGAGATCTATAGAGTTCTATCCTGTGTGTATATAACACTCTGTTCATCTATGTGTAAATCGTGTGTGTGTGTTTGTGTGTGTGCTCTTAATCACGTCCCACTCTTTGGGACTCCATGGAATACAGCCTGCCAGCCTCCTCTGTCCATGAAGTTTCCCAGGCAAGAATACTGGAGTGGGTTGCCATTTCCTACTCCATATAAAGCATGGCTAACAACAGTCTCTGAGATAAAAACTGTTGAGATTTAGCTTTACAGATTCATCTTGTGTCCTTCACAAAGATACAGGATCTAAGATTCTATAAAATCATCATCAACTTCATCACCTACAAAACTGATACAGTGGCTATGGCAATAGTAGATGACATTTGAAAAATATCTGGAATGTGATTAGAAATGCGCATCCCACATTCAGTCCTCATGCTCCATTATAAACAATGTTTTCCAGGACTGTATACTGTATTAAGTATCTCTCAAGGTTTGGGGTTAAGATTTTGAATTAGACATTTAACAATTTTGTATTAGATATTTTAATGTCACACAAAAAAAGAAATTTGACATTTTTTCTCTTGATTTCACATCCTATATAGCAGCAGTGAGATTTCCATTCACCTGTCAGTTGGCTGACCGCATCTCTCACACTCAAATCAGCTGTGGTCTCCAGTCTTTCCTAAATGTATCACAAGGAAAAACGGCTTATGATTCCTTCACCTGTATTTGTACTATGAGGTCATTAAAATCTGAATAGTGGGACTTTCCTGGCAGTCCCGTGGTTAAGAATTCACGCTTCCACTTACCATCGAACTTCCATGGGTTCGATCCCTGGTCAGGGAGCTAAGATCCTCCATGCTGCATGGTATAGCCAAAAAAATAAATAAAAAATAACTTTAAGTAAGCGTCTTTTTAAAAAGAAGAAGAAAATTAATAGAAGCAGGGGAAAAATAAAACTCTCACATTTCCATGTGAGAAAACTCAGTTCCAAAGCAATGAGAGGATTTCCCCATATGCATTAACAGAGATTAGAAGCAGTTCCAGAGTCTGAGTCGGAACTGGGACTCCCAGTCCAGGGCTCAATGCAGCCACAGACATGATTGAGAATTTAGTTTTGCTGTAACAGGATGGCCACACACACGCTGCTCATAGAATATAACCTTCATTCCTCCTGACAAATCAGATGTCAAACGTTATTATCCACTTGGTTGATATCAAAATGTGTTATATTGAAAGGAACTATTATTTACCAAGCTTTGCCCTAGCAAAGTGTCACCAGTCTTGGATTGACTAAAAGGCTTTTTATGAAAGTATAAATAAAAAGTGCACAGATGGCATTGGAGTTTTCCTGAGAGGTTTCAAAAGACCGTGTTCTTCAGAAGAACTAGGACTTCCCTTGGAGTAAAGCAATAGGTTACTAGGCTCTAGAGAGAATAAATAAAATGGTCTGATGTTCATTTTTCATTCTCAGTAAAATATTGATGGAGCACCACTGTCAAAATCTATTTGGCAAACCGCATAGTGTGTCTTAAATTATAACCCTCTGTGTTTCCTGACACAAAGAATATCATCTTTCAAAATGTTCCAAAATAAAAGGTGCAGAAAAAAATTGAATTCTAGTTTATATGTTTGATACTAAAACCATCAATACTTGAAGAAATCTGTATGTGTTACAAAATCAAGCAAAGGTCAATGAACTTTCTGACTGTATTTATATATGTGCTGAATATGTATTTTTTCTTTCCACTTAATTGCAAAAAGATCATTTGTGTCAACAGTTTTACAAACCACTCTTAAGTATTTTAAACATTTTATTTCTAGCATTCATAGGCATGTGCTTTGCCAGTTTAAATACTACAGTGATCATAGAATAATTCAAATCCATCATGCATTTATTTACTAAGTATATAAAGCATATTCTTTGCTGATTATAGTAAATAAAATGTTTTTATAAGTAGGGACAACATTTCTCACAGGCATAGTGCAAAAATACTGGAGACGACATTTTGTCACTTTTTAATTGCACAATGTTCTCTTCACAGCTAACCTTTAGTTTTAAATGTTCATATTACTTACAGAGGACACAGAAGCAGCAGCCAGACACAGCTTTTGGGGGTAATTATCTTCTCTTTCAAAATCTTGTACTTTACCAATTCCACTAAAACAAAGCATATGAAAATGGGAAGAACAATATTAATCTAAGTTTTTAAGCATTTGAATTACTTTAGCAAGTTTTAATTAGATTCATCTTTTAAATAATTTTTTTAGAACGATCAAACATTGCAAGTATGTTACAGAGTTTTCATATACCCCACACCCAGTTTTTCTTATTATTAACATCTGATGTTAGTATATGTGTTACGATTAATAGACCAGGATTGATAAACTATTAACTAAAATACTTACTTTATTCAGAGTCCCTTAGCTTTTACCTAATGTTCTGCTTCTGGCCCAGCATCCCATCCAGGACACCACGTCACATTAGTAATCATGTCTTTTGGCCATAACAGGTGCTCAGATCTTCCTTGTCTTTAGTGACCTTGACAACGTGGGGATGTACAGTCCAGGTATTTTTGTAGAACATCCCCTGATTCAAATGTGTCTCATGGTTTTCTCATGATTTGGTTCAGTGCAGGTCCAATCCCTGGATTGGGAAGATCCCCTGGAGAAGGAAATGGCAACCCACTCCATTATTCTTACCTGAGAAATCCCATAGACAGAGGAGCCTAGTGGGCTACAATCCATGGGGTCACAAAGAGTCAGACACCAGTGAGTGACTAAGCAAATTCCTCGTGATTAGACTGGAGTTGCATGTTTTCGAGAAAAGATCACAGAAGTAAAGTGCCATTTTTACCACATCATATCAAGGATATACACCGTCAGGCTGACTTATCACACGATGGTGAATTTGATCACACGGCTGAGGAAGTGTTTTCCGGCTCTGTCACCGTCAAGTTGCTCCAGTTTTCCCCTTTCCGTACTTAGAAAGCAGTGCAGCCCACCTTGCAGCACTAGGGAGCCATGCTCCATCTCCTTGAGGGCAAAGCATCTATGCAGATTATTTTGAATTCTTCTGTACAGGAAGTTTGTTTATAAACATAACTAAGACACCTAGGATAAAGGTAGTTGCTATATAATACAGGGGGGGAAGGCAATGGCACCCCACTCCAGTACTCTTGCCTGGAAAATCCCATGGATGGAGGAGCCTGGTAGGCTGTAGTCCATGGGGTCGCTAAGAGTCGGATACGACTGAAGCGACTTCCCTTTCACTTTTCACTTTCATGCGTTGGAGAAGGAAATGGCAACCCACTCCAGTGTTCTTGCCTGGAGAATCCCAGGGATGGGGGAGCCTGGTGGGCTGCCCTCTATGGGGTCGCCCAGAGTTGGACACGACTGAAACGACTTAGCAGCAGCAGTACGGGAAGTTTGTTTATTCTCCCCCATCTATTTATTTGTTCTTGTAATTAAATCAATATGGACTCATAGACATGTATTTTATATTTGGGTCATAATCCAAATACTCCTTAATTTATTTTGTTGTTCAAATTATTCCAGCTCTGGCCCAGCAGAGCTCTTTCAGTTGACTCCTGTCCCATAAACCCTAACATTGCGTGTGTATGGGGTTTGGGGGTTCTGTTTTATTTTTTAGCAGTGTGTTATTTTCCCACATTAAGATACTCCAGGATCATTGTATTTATTTCCTGCTTCAGTCCTAGATTTAGCCATTTATCCAGAGTCCTAATTTCTTTTATTAGAGAATGGTATTAAAGACCCAGATCTGGGCACTAGATCCGCCTATTGCGACTGAATATCATTTCTTTAAGGCCGTCTCAGCTGACAGAGAAAGGAAATACATATTGTAAAGTATTCTGTGCATAAATATATATATATCGTTAAGTATCTTTAATATGTAACCATCTATCTCTATATTAAGCCAAACATGAGATTATCATGATGTCTTCAACTCTTATCCATTAATGCTATGGATCCTTTGAGCCTGCTCTTCTTACATACGGTAACCTCCCACTCCAACAGTGAGAGGACCACTTTTCTGACTGACTCAGTTCTAGTACACGTGTACAGCAGTGTCAGAACTGGTAACCCACATCCCCATGGGAATCATTTTTATCAGCTGGCTGCTGCTGCTGCTAAGGCTCTTCAGTCGTGTCTGACTCTGTGCGACCCCAGAGACGGCAGTCTCCGCCCTCCCTTGGATTCTCCAGGCAAGAACACTGGAGTGGGTTGCCATTTCCTTCTCCAATGCGTGAAAAGTGAAAAGTGAAAGTGAAGTCCCTCAGTCAGGTCCGACTCTATGTGACCCCATAGACAGCAGCCTACCAGGCTCCTCTGTCCCTGGGATTTTCCAGGCAAGAGTACTGGAGTGGGTTGCCATTGCCTTCTCGGTTATCAGCTGGAGTCAGTGCTAATCTAGTTCCTTTGCCTGGGTCTTACAGACTCCGCTTATTCCTGGAGTTCCTTAGCTCAGCACTGGCCTCCCTTTCACCCTCAACTGGCTTTATTTTTGAAAGAGAAAGGAATCAGGAAATAATTAGCTGGTCAACTCTGACACTTTGGTGTTTCCACTTACAAATTAGAAAATGTAAGTAGGAATGAATAACTCACTATGCAGATCACACTTCTAATATCTTATGAAAAAAGAAGGGGGGGAAAAATCCTTTAGAATGAATAGGCTCTGGAAGAAAGCTTTTCTCCAAAGAGAAATATAAAACACAGCAGTTCAGGATATTGATTTTATTTAAGCTTAACTACCCAGCTGTCACTTTGTGTCCACAGGCCAGTTACATAAACAGAAGCAGAGCTTAGGAAAAGAGATGAGGAAAGATCTATATGATGGTAGAATTTTGCAAGACTCCTCCAGACACCCCAGGATAGAAAGCACAGCAGTGCCATTTACCTTTACATTCAATATAGTCTCCTATATAAATATAGTCTTTTAACATGCTCTGGGTTATTAGCAATAGGATTGTGAAACAATAGCTTAAAACCTCTTTAAGCTACTGATTTTTAAGGAAATATTTTCTTTGTAAGTTCAACTCTCAAACTAACCTAAATATTTGAGCACAATACTGATTGGAAATGAAGGTTCTTATTACTGAAACACCCAGATCGTCTTGGACTTAACATCTCTTTAATTGCTGGGCACCTCCCTCAGGTTCTGTAGCATTTACTTTAAATAGTACTTCTCCAAATTAATTTTTCTTTCTTCTTAGTTGTATGACATTTAATGACCTGATAGCCTGTTTTTGGCCAAAGAAGAATAATTAGTCAATCATGTAGCTGAATGTATCTATCAGGATTATGAAGGAATGGATATATTAATATATTAATTTATATAATGTATATATTGCCCATGGGACTCCCCTGGTGGCTCAGATGGTGAAGAATCTGCCTGTAGTGCAGGAGACCTGTGTTCTGTCTCTGGGTGGGGAAGGTCCCCTGAGAAGGAAATGGCAACCCACTCCAGTATTCTTGCCTGGGGAATTCCATGGACAAAGGAGCCAGGTGGGCTACAGTTCATGGGGTTGCAGAGAGTTGGACAGGACTGAGCAACTGACACTTTCACTTTTTTTCATATATTGTCCTAGCGCAAGGTAGAATACTAACCAATAAGAACAAAAATTCTAATTTCTAAAAAAGACCATGCTTTCTTTGCTGAAGTTCACATGATCAAGACAAAATTTTGCAGCTATCTTGGAATACTGTATTTGGGAATTGCCGTAAGAATTTAAAGATAGTTTCAGAATTAAATCTGGGGGTGCTAGAATTCACTCTGGAAAAAAATCTTTCTCTTATCTTCAGATTTTATCAACTTTTCCTTTTAATGTACGGGGGGGGGGGGGCAAAAGAAAATTAGCCACTTTTCTACATTGAACACCAAGTAATTGGTTGAATTTTTCACTGATCGATTGATTCCTACTGAAATAGCAAAGGCTGTCTTTGTCACACAGTGACATCACTGCTGCTTGAAATGTGATCGATTTCATCCTTGTCTCCACTTATTTGTCAGACAGTCAGTCTGTAAACATGTCTCCTGTGCTGAACTCTAGCTGATGGCTAGTTACTGCTTAGATTTCTGGATTGAAAAGAATTGTGAAAACACAAGCATTATCAGAGAAGGCTGCTGTGGGCACCCTGGCAATGCTGATGACTAGTGAGAAAATGAGTCCCAAAAGACTCCACGTTTATAATCCATACTACTGACAGTTTGTGGTGAAATTAACTCACATTTTAGAATCAAATTCATGAAATTGGAGTTACTTTGTCAGCTAAGCTTATGTGACTTATTCACTTTACATAAAATGGATTCCATTTCTGTACTCTGTCCACAGAACCAAAGACTGTAAAATGTATCATCACATGAAGCCACACAAAGGATAATTTTTATATGCAATTCTCCCTAAAATCTGCCTTATGGATTATACCTATGAGGACAGAAGTAAAGCCCTGTTCATCTCTGAACTTCCCGTAGTGCCATAACTTGGAACTTACAGTGATGACAATCTCATGAACCTGGCTTTCCCCATTCCACTCCCAAGGAAGTCCAAAATCCCTCCCATGACCTCCTGTCCCCACATGATCTGCTTCCTGACCCCTTCTCTGACCTTCTCCAATCCTCTGCCCCTCACAGCAGTCCAGCCATT
>NW_011494680.1:10504098-10510081 GCF_000754665.1 Bison bison bison
AGCCCAGCCATTCTGACCTCAGTGTAGGGCTTTTTAGAGGCTAAACCTAATACCACCCAGGAGTCTGAATTTACTTATTCTTGTGACTGCCACTCTGACCCTAGGCCCTGGCACTGTTTAGGTCACTCACAACATCTAGGTCTGCTCTGATGTCACATCTTCATGGAGAAACATCCTGCAACACTGACCCATTCCCTTCTATCCCCTTTGTTTTCCTCCAGTTCTCATCACTGTCTCATTATTATATTACATACATACATGCACTGTATCCCTCTACCACTGGAAGGTAAATGCTACAAGACAAGCAATGTATCATTTTTGTTCACTGCTGGAGTTCCAGCACCTAGAACACTAGATGACACATGGTAGATGCTCAATAAATTGATTAATTGATGAGTAAAAACTGTGGGAAACAACCAGTCAATCGTAAAGGAAATCAACCCTGAATTTCATTGGAAGGCCTGATGCTGAAGCTCCAGTACTTTGGCCACCTGATGCGAACAACTGACTGATTGGAAAAGACCCTGATGCTGGGGAAGATTGAAGGCGGGAGGAGAAGGGGATGACAGAGGATGAGATGGTTGGATGGCATCACCGACTCAGTGGGCATGAGTTTGAGCAAACTCTGGGAGATGGTGAAGGACAGGGAAGTCCATGGTGTCGAAAAGAGGTGGACACGACTGAGCGAGTGAACAACAACAACAAAAACTGTTAGGAAGAGCTTCTCCTACAGCCCAAGCCCAAGCCCCAAGCTCTGCTTAGACCGCAGACACCCTGACATGGGGGAGAACATCTAATCCCCTCCAGTGAAAACCTGGGTCCAGTGGTTTCCATTTCAGCTTTTTTTTTTTTTTTTTCCCCCAGCAAAACCCTCCTTTCACATATACAGAAAAAATACAGAATTCTAAGTATATATAAAAAGGTTAAAAAGAAGTTGCACTGGCCCAGTCAAGGATGGAGCAGCCCAGAAGGCCCATCTTCCTCCGAAAAGGGGCCATGATGCTATCTCTCCCAGTCCTTTCGGCTCTCAGAGCCCCAATGCCCCTCCCAGCTGCTGCCTGCTGAGTCTGGGCATCAGCACATCCAGTTCTGGACACAACCTACTGTTCACAGCAATTCAGGTAGTTTACACTCTCTTGTTCTTGAGCCTCCAATCACAGAGCAGCTGACCCAAAGCATATTGTTAGATTTGACAGGGAAACTGCAGAGCACACTTTACTGCATCAAGTTTCCCGAGGGCAGAATGTGGAATGTCGCCCTTTACTCCAACTGGCACAGTAGCTAGAACACAAGTGTCTCTGTAAGAAAGTATTTTCACAAAGAATTATATATCAATATTTCTACATATATTTTCACTTGAGACAGGAATTCTTCATATTTAATAAGGCCTTAGGATGCAACTGATACAGAACACTTATAGCAGCAATTTTTAAATATTCATGAAAACATTATCATACAGTTTGCTACTTTTTCAGTTGAAAATAAACCATGAATAACCCATTCCCATCTTTTGAGAGGAACAGCAAACAAGGAGTCTCAAAGTCAGAATGGGTATGTTGAACTGAGACCTCAAGAAAACCACTGTGATGATAGATGTTCAGCAGTGGAAAAATGTACAAATCAGGGACTATTTTTTTTTAATTATGTGTGGCCTCTAGGCTTAACTGCATATTAAGTCACTTCAGTTTTGTCCAACTACTTGAGACCCCATGGACTGTAGTCTACCAGGCTCCTCTGTCCATGGGATTCTCTAGACAAGAATACTGGAGTGGATTACCATGCCCTTCTCCAGGGGATCTTCCTGACCTGGGGATCCAACCCACATCTCTTTCATCTCCTGCACTGGCAGGCAGATTCTTTACCACTAGCACCATCTCAGTTCAGTTCAGTTCATTTGCTCAGTTTGTGCCCGACTCTGTGAAACCCCATGGACTGCAGCATGCCAGGCTTCCCTATCCACCACTAACTCCCAGAGCTTGCTCAAACTCATGTCCATAGAGTCGGTGACGCCATCCAACAATCTCATCTTCTGTCATCACCTTCTCCTCCACCCTTCAATCTTTCCCAACATCAGGATCATTTCAAATGAGTCAGTTCTTTCCATCAGGTGGCCAAAGTATTGGAGTTTCAGCTTCAGCATCAGTCCTTCCAATGAATATTCAGGACTGATTTCCTTTAGGATGGACTGGTTGGATCTCCTTGCAGTCCAAGGGACTCTCAAGAGTCCTCTCCAACACCACAGTTTAAAAGCATCAATTCTTCGGTGTTCAGCTTTCTCTATGGTCCAACTCTCACATCCATACATGACTACTGGAAAAAATCATAGCTTTGACTAGATGGACCTTTGTTGGCAAAGTAGTATCTCTGCTTTTTAATACGCTGTCTACCTTAGTCATAACTTTTCTCCCAAGAAGTAAGGGTCTTTTAATTTAATGGCTGCAATCACCATCTGCAATGGTTTTGGAGCCCAGAAAAATAAAATCTCTCATTGTTTCCATTGTTTTCCCATCTATTTGCCATGAATTGATGGGACCAGATGCCATGATCTTAGTTTTCTGAACATTGAGCTTTAAGCCAACTTTTTCAATCTCCTCTTTCACTTTCATCAAGAGGCTCTTTAGTTCTTCTTCACTTTCTGCTACACGGGTGGTGTCATCAGCATATCTGAGGTTATTTCTCCTGGCAATCTTGATTCCAACTTGAGCTTCATCCAGTCTGGCATTTCACGTGTTGTACTCTACACATAAGTTAAATAATCAGGGTGACAATATACAACCTTGACGTACCCCTTTCCCTATTTGGAACGAGTTTGTTGTTCCATGTCTAGTTCTAACTGTTGCTTCCTGACCTGCATACAGATTTCTCAAGAGGCAGGTCAGGTGGTCTGGTATTCCCATCTCTTGAATAATTTTCCAGATTTTTGTGATCCACACTGTCAACGGCTTTGGTGTAATCAATAAAGCAGAAGTAGATGTTTTTTTGGAACTCTCTTGCCTTTTTGATGATCCAACGGATGTTGGCAATCTGATCTCTGATTCCTCTGCCTTTTCTAAAACCAACTTGAACATCTGGAAGTTCGTGGTTCACGTACCGCTGAAGCCTGGCTTGGAGAATTTTGAGCATTGCTTTGCTAGCATGTGAGATGAGTGCAATTGTGTGGTAGTTTGAACATTCTTTGGCATTGCCCTTCTTTGGGATTGGTATGAAAACTGACCTTTTCCAGTCCTGTGGCCACTACTGCATTTTCCAAATTTGCTGGAATAGTGAAAGCAGCAATTTCACAGCATCATATTTTAGAATTTGCAATAGCTCAGCTGGAATTCCATCTCCTCCAGTAGCTTTGTTTGTAGTGAAGCTTCCTAAGGCCCACTTGACTTCACATTCCAGGATGTCTGGCTCTAGGTGAGCAATCACACCATCGTGATTATCTGGGTCATGAAGATCTTTTTTGTACAGTTCTTCTGTGTATTCTTGCCACCTCTTCTTAATATCTTCTGCATCTGATAGGTTCATACCATTTCTATCCTTTATAAGCCCATCTTTGCATGAAGTGTTCCCTTGGTATCTCTAATTTTCTTGAAGAGATCTCTGGTCTTTCCCATTCTATTGTTTTTCTCTATTTGTTTACACTGATCACTAAGAAACGCTTTCTTATCTCTCCTTGCTATTCTTTGGATCTCTGCATTCAAATGGGTGTATCTTTCCTTTTCTCCTTTGCTTTTCACTTCTTTTCTTTTCACAGCTATTTGTAAGGTCTCCTCCGACAGCCACTTTGCTTTTTTGCGTTACTTTTTCTTGGGGATGGTCTTGATCCCTGTCTCTTATACAATGTCATGAACCTCCATTCATAGTTCATCAGGCACTCTGTCTATCCGACTTAGTCCCTTAAATCTATTTCTCACTTCCATTGTATAATAAGGGATTTGATTTAGGTCATACCTGAATGGTCTAGTGGTTTCCCCTACTTTCTTCAATTTCAGTCTGAATTTGGCAATAAGGAGTTCATGATCTGAGCCACAGTCAGCTCCCAGTCTTGTTTTTGCTGACTGTATAGAGCTTCTCCATCTTTGGCTGCAAAGAATATAATCAATCTGATTTTGGTGTTGACCATCTGGTGATGTCCATGTATAGAGACTTCTCTTGTGTAGTTGGAAGAGGGTGTTTGCTCTGACCAGTGTGTTCTCTTGGCAAAACTCTATTAGCCTTTGCCCTACTTCATTCCGTATTCCAAGGCCAAATTTGCCTGTTACTCCAGGTGTTTCTTGTCTTCCTACTTTTGCATTCCAGCCCCCTATAATGAAAAGACATCTTTTTTGGGTGTTAGATCTAGAAAGTCTTGTAGGCCTTCATAGAACCAGTCAACTTCAGCTTCTTCAGCATTACTGGTCGGGGCATAAACTTGGATTATTGTGATATTGAATGTTTTGCCTTGGAAATGAACACAGATCATTCTGTCATTTTTGAGATTGCATCCAAATACTGCATTTCAGACTCTTTTGTTGACTTTGAGGGCTACTCTATTTCTTCTAATGGATTATTGCTCACAGTAGTAGATATAATGATCATCTAAGTTAAATTCACCCATTCCAGTCCATTTTAGTTCACTGATTCCTAAAATGTCTCTTGTCATCTCTTGTTTGACCACTTCCAATTTGCCTTGATTCATGAACCTAACATTCCAGGTTCCTATGCAATATTGCTCTTTACAGCATTGGACCTTGCTTCTATCACCAGTCACATCCACAACTGGGTTTGTTTTTGCTTTGGCTCCATCTCTTCATTCTTTCTGGAGTTATTTCTCCACTAATTTCCAGTAGTATTTTGGACACCTACAAACCTGGGGAGTTCATATTTCAGTGTCCTATCTTTTTGCCTTTTCATACTGTTCGTGGGGTTCTCAAGGCAAGAATACTAAGTGGTTTGCCATTCCCTTCTCCAGTGGATCACATTCTGTCAGAATTCTCAACCGTGACCCATCCATCTTGGGTGGCCCCACATGGTATGTCTCATAGTTTCACTGAGTTAGACAAGGCTGTGGTCCGTGTGATCAGATTGGTTAATTTTCTGTGACTGTGGTTTTCAGTCTGTCTGCCCTCTGATGGAGAAGGATAAGAGGCTTATGGAAGCTTCCTGATGGGAGGGACTGACTGAGGGGGAAACTGGGTCTTGTTCTGATGGGCGGGGCCATGCTCAGTAAATCTAATCCAATTTTCTATTGATGAGTGGAGCTGTGTTCCTTCCCTGTTATTTACCTGGGGCCAAATTATGGTGAAGGTAATGAAGATAATGGTGACCTGGTTCAAAAGGTCCCATGCAGGCACTGTGACACTCAGTGCCCCCAACCCTGCAGCAGACCAGCACTGACTCACGTTTCTTCTGGAGACTCCTGGACACTCCCAGGCAAGTCTGGGTCAGTCTCTTGTGGGGTTGCTGCTCCTTTCTCCTGGATCCTGGTGTGCATATGGTTGACTGTTTGTGCCCTCCAAGAGTCTATTTCCCAATCCTGTGTAAGTTCTGGCAGCTGTATGGTGGGGTTAATGGCAACCTCCTCCAAGAGGGCTTATGCCATACCCAAGTGTGCTGCACACAGCCACACCCATTTGGGGGCAAATGTATAGATCAAACTGGACTAAAATCGTGGTGTTTTCAGACGTTCAACGTTGAACCTGATAAATTTTTTAAAAATTGAGTGTGTGGGATGGAGCATGACAGGGAAGTACCATTTTCCCTACCTTAAAATTTTCTAAATGATGTAACTTCACATGCCGATCATCCAGGCCTTCCAGCTAATTTTAAAGTAACACTTCATTTTAATCTCTAATGTTCAGATGGAAATAATGAAGTGAGAGAAGTTCAGTGCTTGGTCGAAGGTTCTCCATCTTCCAAATTGTACCAGCCCTCATCACCCACTCATAACGTAGAACAGAGCAAATCTTGCAGTCATATTGCTTATGCCGTGGCCTTTCCTGATACAGAGAAAGAT
>NW_011494680.1:10510181-10521666 GCF_000754665.1 Bison bison bison
GAGAAAGATTCCGAAATCTTCCACATGGACAGTCGCTGAATGCTAACAGAGCTATTGAAAACCCACTCTAGCCAATTATCAGACTCTGCCACTGCCGCTGTTGCCCTTGGCTGTGTCTGCAGTTTTCTGCAGTTTTGGTTTGTTTTTTTTTTTTTTGGTTGCACTGGTCTTCTTGTAATGCTTGGGCTTCTCTAGTTGCAGCATGTGGGCTTAGTTGCTCCATGGGCTTCCTTGGTGGTAAAGAATCCACCTGCCAATGCAGAAGACACAGGTTTGATACCTGAGTCAGAGAAGATCCCCTGGAGGAGGATATGGCAATCCACACCAGTATTCTTGCCCGGAGAATCTCATGGACAGAGGACCCTGACTGGCTACAGTCCACAGGGTCGCAAAGAGTTAGCCAAGACTAAGCGACTGAGCTTCACACACACGTGGGATCCCTGAGCAGGGATCAAACCCGCACTGCCTGCATTGGTAGGTGGATTCATCACCGCTGGACCACCACGGAAGTCCCTGTGTCTGCAGCTTTAACTCAGGATTTCCCGATCCTGTGACTCTGCCAGCTGTGGTAGAGCCAGCCTGCTCTACAAACACGTTAGTACTCTGCCTGTGTGGGCAGCGTCCAATTTGGGAACCGTTATATAGTTAACAAGCTAATGTGTTAAGGCAGTAATTTGGATCTGGAATATATTTCCCCACGGAAACTGTGTCACAAATGGTATTTGGGTTTTCAGGCAAGACCTCAAAGACTGTCTAATTCATAATGAACCCAAATTAATGCACTGTTTCCATCAGGCTGAAGCCTATTTTCAACTGTGTATCTGTAGAAAAACCCAAATGGGACCCCCTGGGAATACGTGTTTTCTGATGAGGTGACACCAAAGAACAGGAACTCCATGTAGAATGCAGGACCAATATTTCAGGCAAAAGAAACTCAGAAATCTCTTTACCACTTCATAAAGAGAGGTGACTAAGATAAGCAGACTTCAGATCCAAATGGTTTAATTTAGAAACTAACAGCAGGACTTCCTTGGTGGTCCAGTGGTTGAGAGTTCACCTCCAATGCAAGATACACCGGTTCAATCCCTGGTCTGGGAAGATCCTACATGCCATGGGGCAACTAAGCTTGTGCACCACATCTACTGAGCACACAACACATTCTAGAGCTGGTGCTCTGCAACAGGAGAAGTCACTACAGTGAGAAGCCCATGCACCCCTATTAGAGAGTAACCCCCACTCGCCACAACTAGAGACAACCAGTGCATAGCAACAAAGATAATTTAAAATAAATTAATCTTTAAAAAATGGTCATTATTCTTGATGGGTAGACAAAGCAATGCAGGGACTCACCTACCAGACTTGTATTTGGGGATTTGGCTCAGGTGATTGATTGTACTGCATATGGGTTTAGTTAATGGAGGAGCCCCTGCAGGGGCTTATCAGGGCCCAGACAGTGTGCTATGATGCTGCGAAGGGTCCTGAATAAGCCAGCTTCCCCAAAGCACTTTTGAATCAGCCTCCTTCCTTCTATGGCATAACCCACCCACCTTATGGTGCAGTGGAGTTTTCAACTTACACATCAACAGGTATGCACTGGCAGCCTCCATGCTGAAAATAAAAGCAGAGTCATCCAAGTTTAGATGGTCATTAACCTGCTGGACTTACATGAGTCTGTATCTCAGAAGTGAAATGGGTCCAGGAGATACAGATAGTGTCCACATCATTGTGTGGCTTTAATTTCAACCTTGAGAAAGGATAAAGTTGATAGCAAGATACATAGAGCTAGGAGGGAAGAGGCAGACAAGTAGGAGGGAAGAGGCAGATGAAAGAGGGGGAAAAATCAAAAGGAACCCCAGAGGTAAGGATGGGCAGAGGAGAAAAGAGCTTTGAAGGAAACTAAGGAGAAACTAGAGCTCACAGCATCCAGGGAAAAAGAACACTTCAGCTCTTTCTAAAGGTTAGCTGTGTCCAGGAAAGATGCAGGCAGGAGCTAAGGGAGGATGCAGAGTCCAAAGAGCACTGTTTTTTTAAAAACAGAAGAGACTTAGTACATTAAAGTGGAAATGGAGAATCCAACCAAGAGGGAGAAGGTGAGGATGTAGGAAAGAGAGAAGATGAGTGACGTTCCCAAGGATGGGGAGAGGGTACATTCTGAGCCCCAGCAGAGAGTTAAGCCTTGGACACGATGGAAGGCTTTGCACATCAGGCTGGAAGCAGCACTCAGAATCTACAAGTGCTGTGTCTTTGCTTCCATCTCAAGGTAAAAGGCAATAACCCCATATGAGAGTTCCAGGAAAGCAGGACCAATGATTGGGATGAAGTAGAGTCTGGCTAGCTCGGAACAAAAATTTGAAAGAGAACACTGAAAACATTGGGAAGGGAGGAGAGGAAGAAAAGGGAGAAATGGGAGTTTGAATCTTGGAGCAAGAGCCTAGAGCATATGGGAATTAAGAGGAGGGTCCACAGGAGAGCCCATGGGAGTCACCCAGGTCGGATATTGGTGGGAGTGACTAAGCATCTCAGCACAGGATGAGATGACCTGACTTCCTTTCTCCAGGAATGGCAACCCACTCCAGTATTCTTGCCTGAAGAAGTCCATGGATAGCAGAGCCTAGTGGGCTATAGTCCATGGAGTTGCAAAGAGCTGGACAAGACTGAGTGACTTATACTAACATATAAAGAACCTGGACGTTGTCAACAACAACTGTCCTTGTAACAAGAAAAAGCTGGAAAAATTAAAAATCATTTACTTCTCTTGGAGCTCTCAGAGAACTGAAGTCATTGGATAAATCATTAGCCTGAATTCCTGATTCAGGTGCATTTAGACAGACGCAGAAACCAAGATCTGCTGGCCCAGAGAAAAAGCCACTGGAGCCACAGACAGATAGGAACAGTTAGATAATGACGACAAATTGTTGGAGCCTGAATGTGGACTGTGATGGGTGTAAGAAACTCCTCAAGACCACAGTCAGACATACTCCCTCATTTCCATGGGTTTTTCCTCTTCAAAAACCCCACCAGGTTCTTACAATAAGAACCCAAAAAAAGAACCTCTTCTCTGTGGATTGACGTCCAGTTTCTAAAAACAAGCACTATTGCTTTGGGGGCTACCCAGGTGGCTTAATGGTGAAGTATCCACCTGTGATGCAGAAGACCCAGGTTCGATCCCTGGGTTGGGAAGATCCCCTGGAGGAGGAAATGGCAACCCACTCCAATATGCTTGCCTGGAAAAATCTCATGGACAGAGAAGCCTGGTGAGCTACAGTCCACGAGGTCACAAGAGTCAGACATGACTGAGCGACTAAACAACAACATTGCTTTTTGTTTCTTCTCAGTTTAGTGAAAGAGTCGCTGATAAGTGACCTGTCCCTTAACTGACAATGCCTTTTCTTTAAACCCACGAGGCCCAGACTAGGGCTTAAATTCTCAACTCAGAGCTTCTTGTTGTGTGACATCCCTGCCGTGGAGTCAGAACAAGTTCTCTTCCTATTCATCAGTCCTTTTACAAACGCTGTGTCATCATATTTTTACAGTAGGACTGTCTGGTAAGAATTAGTACCCCAGATTAGAAGAGGTAGAATCCAACAATGGTGTGATTTCAGGCAAAGGGCCAACCCTCACCTGGCTCAGCAGAAGAACTCTGCAAGGAAGCAGACCTTTACATCCCCCTCCCACGCACACCCCACACCCTTTTTCTCCATCATTGGTCAGTGGCAGTGAGCTGGGCAATGGGAGTGGGGTAGGAATGAAGACTCCCAGGGACTTTGGGCCCCCCTGGCATGGGGCAAATCGGGTCCAGGAGCCCAATTACAGTTCTGCAAAGATAGTCATGCTAGGATCAAAAGGACACAGAAGCTGGGTCCAGGGTGTAGGTGCATGATACGATCAAAGGGATCCCAAGGCATTTGGGTGTAACATTGACAGTATCAGCTTCAAAAGGACTGAGTGATTTTCCCATGAAAATTTGAAATTAAATATAGTTTTTGTTCAATTGCTCCATCGTGTCAGACTCCTTTGTGACCCCATGGACTATAGCATTCAGGCTTCCCTGTCCTTCACTATCTCCCGGAGCTTGCTCAAACTCATATCTGTTGAGTCTGTGATGTCATCCAACCATCTCATCCTCTGTTGCCCCCTTTTCCTCCTGCCTTCCATCTTTCCCAGTATCAGGGTATTTTCCAATGAGTCAGTTCTTCGTATCAGGTGGTCAAAGTACTGGAGATTCAGCTTCAGCATCAGTTCTTCCAATGAATAGTCAGAGTTGATTTCCTTTAGGATTGACTGGTATGATCTCCTTGCTGTTCAATGGACTCTCAAGAGTCTTCTCCAGCATTACAATTTTAAGGCATCCATTCTTCAGTGCTAAGCCTTCTTTATGACCCAACTGTCACATCTGTACATGACTATTGGGCTTTCAAATCTAAAGGATCATGATTTCACTGAGTCTTCGGTTGTCTAAAACCACACTTTCTAAGGACATTCTTGATCTTCCTATCATGGCATCTACCGAAGACCTAATTGCTACTTATTCTGTGCAGACTCTGTTACAAAGCTACCACAGTCACCTAATATATCCCCAAAGATAAAATAACATGCCCTGCTAACTTGATTGCTAAAAAAATAAGTAGCATATTTCCTCAGGTCACTGATGTGACTGTGGCTTCCCTCAGCAAAACACAGGCTGGGACAGAAGCAGAAGGGACCGGTGATGGCTGAAAGACTGACTTGAAGAGAATACCCAGAGTAAGATGAATTCACAGGAAATGAACCTTCATTAGCTCAGATGGCTCCATATGGAACCACTTGTTGGGTTAAGAGCTTTCCAGAAAACCATATGAAACCCTGGGAAATGTCTGTGCTGGATGCAACAAACCTCAAGGGATGTTATGGATTCAGATCTTTGTTATGGAAAAAGGAACTTTGAGTTTAGCCTGCAAAGTTTGCTTTCTGGGAGGCATGCCAAACTCCAAGCTGACGTGATTTGCAATAACCTAGTTAATCAACCATAAAAATCAAGGCTTTATCATGTTTTAGAGATAATCACACACAGTAACTCTGAATAGTAAGACTTCTTGTGAGAAAACCCTGTGCTTTAGCTAGGGTATGTGTTTGTTTAAAAGACGACTTCATGTAAAAATCTCAGCCAACAGCTTGCCTTGTGCATAAATATCCAATAGACTGATGTTTTCAGATACCATTTGCTCATATTTTTAAAAGATAAAGTGACTTCAGAGACCTTTTGTGACTTAAACTTGGCTTCAGCAATTAAAGAATTATTCTTTAAGGCAAACAAATGGACTTCCACTGACAAAAGTCAGAAATTCATTCATCACCGACGTGTAGTACGAAGCTAAATCTTTATGTACACAAATCATCATGTTGAAATTAGAACACAGGCAGGCTCATTCTTACCAGCATGACTCAGTCTGAGACTGTTGTCTCTCTTAAGTGATCAGAATTTTTACCGGCTTTTTCTCTTTTCCTACAGATTACCTTTAATCCCAACTGAAAATGTATAAAGGGTCTAGCAAAGCAGTTTTTAAAGTCTGAAAGGAAATGAGGATGACATTGAAGAGAGGAGAAGATCACAAAAACGCCAACCCCAAGAGAAATAATGAAGCAGCAAAAGCGAGCCCTTTGTGCCCCACTTCAGGCCCCTGTTTTTAAAAACCTAACGTTTGAAGCTGCTCGGGATTCCATGATAGGTCTCAACCAGACATGCCCAGCAGAATATTCTATATGCATGCTGTCACTTCAGTTGTGTCTGACTCTTTGCAACCCCATGGATCATAGTCCACCAGGTTCCTTTGTCCATGGGATTTTCTTGGCAAGAATACTGGAATGGTTTGCCATGCCCTCCTCCAAGGGATCTTCCCGACCCAGGGATTAAACCTGCCTCTCCTGTGTCGCAGGCAGATTCTTCACCTGCTGAGCCATCTTGGGAAGCCCCAGAATGACCTAGAGCTCCTACAAAATAAATGCAAGTTTTTGAAACTTCAGGTTCCCAAAGTATGTTCTAGGTAACCCTGGGGGTCCCTGAGGTTAGATAAGAGAGGTAAACAGGCCAAAACCACTTTCATAAGAATACTGTGATGCTATTGCCTTTCCACTCTTATTTTCCCTGAGTGTGCAGTTGAGTTTGCCAGAGGCTTCAATAATGTGATAGCATAACAGATTGAATGCATGTTAAAAATAGCTAGAATAGCAAGGATATAGACATAAAGCATATAATTTTCCAACAGGTGTTGATTTTTAACACATCTATGTGAAACCTAGAAAAATGGTACAGATGATGCTATTTGCAAGGCAAGAATAAAGACACAGATGTAGAGAGCAAAGGTATGGACACCAAGGGGAAAAGGTGAGGGGGTATAAATTGGGATATTGGGTTTGAGATATATGTACTATTGTGTATCAAATAGACAACTCATGAGAACCTACTGTACAGCACAGAAAACTCAGCTCAGTGCTCTGTGGTGACATAAATGGGGAGGAAAACCAAAAAAGAGGGGATATATGTATACGTATGGCTGATTATTTTGCTGTACGGCAGAAACTGACAGCAGGGTAAAGCAACTATACTCCAGTAAAAAACGGTTTCTTAAAGAAGGCAAATACAAGAGAAGAGGTGGACAGCAGAGAAGAAAAGAAACAAAAATGTAGAATAATAGGAAATAAATGTAAATGTATGAGAAATTAGAATAATAGGGAAAATGTAAATGTATGAATAGTCACAAAAGTAAATGGATTAAACTATTGAGGTAAAGGACAAAAATGAATCTAGAAAATACCTTTTAAATAACCCTATGTTGAGTCATGAGGATAGCAAATATTGGTGGCATAGTAGTAAAGAACTCGCCAGACTCCACTGTCCATGGAATTCTCCAGGCAAGAATACTGGAGGGGGTTGCCATTTCCTTCTCCAGGGGATCTTCCTGATCCAGGGATCCAGTCCAGGTCTCCTGCATTGGCAGATGGATTCTTTACTTCTGAGCCTCTATGGGAGCCCTAGTGTCAGGCTAGAATAGGTGAAAAGTTGGTGACAGCCAAGTGTGGACTCTCAAGAGAGAAAGCAAGAGAATTCCAGAAAAACATCTACTTCTGCTTCCCTGGTGGCTTGGACAGTAAAGAGCCTGCCTGCAATGTAGGAAACCTGGGTTCTCCCTGGATTAGGAAGATCCCTTGGAGAAGGAAATGGCAGCTCACTGCAGTATCCTTACTTGGACAATTCCATGGATGGACGAGCCTGGTGAGCTACAGTCCATGGGATTACAAAAGAGTTGGACAGGACTGAGTGACTAACACTTTCACTTTTCTGCTTCATTGACTACGCTTAAGCCTTTGACTGTGTGGATCACAACAAACTGTGGAAAATTCTTCAAGAGATGGGAATACCAGACCACCTGACCTGCCTCCTAAGAAATCTGCATGCAAGTCAAGAAGCAATAGTCAGAACCAGGCATGGAACAACAGACTGGTTCCAAATCGGGAAAGAAGTATGTCAAGGCTGTGTATTGTCACCCTGCTTATTTAACTTATATGCAGAGTACATCATGAGAAACGCTGGACTAGATGAAGCAAAAGCTGGAATCAAGATTTCTGGGAGAAATATCAATAACCTCAGATATGCAGATGACACCACACTTAAGGCAGAAAGTGAAGAACTAAAGGGCCTTTTGATGAAAGTGAAAGAGGAGAGTGAAAAAGTTGTCTTAAAACTCAACATTAAAAAAAACTAAGATTGTGGCATCCTGCCCCATCACTTCATGGCAAATAGAAGGGAAAACAATGGAAACAGTGACAGACTTTATTTTGGGGGGCTCCAAAATCACTGCAGATGGTGACTGCAGCCATGAAATTAAAAGATGCTTGCTCCTTGGAAGAAAAGCTGTGACCAACCTAGACAGCATATTAAAAAGCAGAGACATTATTTTGACATCAAAGGTCCATCTAGTCAAAGCTATGGTTTTTCCAGTAGTCATGTATGGATGTGAGAGTTGGAGTATAAAGAAAGCTGAGCACCAAAGAACTGATGCTTTCGAACTGTGGTGCTGGAGAAGACTTTTAAGAGTCCCTTGGACAGCAAGGAGATCAAACCAATCAATCCTAAAGGAAATCAGTCCTGAATAGTCATTGGAAGGACTGACGCTGAAGCTGATGGTCCAATATTTTGGCCACCTGATGCAAAGAACTGACTCAATGGAAAAGACCCTGATGCTGCGAAAGATTCAAAGCAAGAGGAGAAGGGGAAGACAGAAGATGAAATGGTTGGAAGACATCACCAACTCAATAGACATGAGTTTGAACAAGCTCCGGGAGTGATGAAGGACAGGGAAGCCTGGTGTGCTGCAGTCCATGGGGTTGCAAAGAGTGGGACCCAACTGAGTGACTGAACTGAACTGACTGAAGTGTGGACCAGTCAGAGAGTGAAAGTCCTAAGGGCTTCAGAAATTGAGTCTTTGTACACTTGAAAACTGATTCTCTGCAGACCCTGTTAGCTATCCACAGAAAAGATCAGAAAGAGCCCTAAGAAGCATTCACTGTGGTGCAGAGAGGAGGAGACAGAGCAGAAGTGCAGGAGAGGCAGAAAGCATGCTGTCCCCAGGGCGCCTTTAGAAACCAGGCAACTGGGGGAAAGGAGCAGAGGCAAACTCTAAGCCCAGAGAAGCTGGAATGACAACCACAGGGGAGGGAAGAAGAAGTCCACCCCCAAGACCTGGAGAAACAACGCATGCCTAAAGCAAAGCATTAATCAAAACAACCGCAACCAACACCCCAGCTCCAAGCTAACAAGCTAGGAATAGTAAAGAGCAGCAGAACACTGATGGGAGGGAAGAGTGGAGCTAGAACATTCCGGCAATGTTCCCTGATGCACAGTGCCAAATGAAGACCTAAACTCAGAATTCAGCAGCTAGACCCTCACCCCAAACAAAAAATATACCTTAGAGCACTTTGTATACTGATAGTTACCAAAGCAAAAACTAAGCTCAAACCAGGCAGTCTCATTCTGGGCCAAGAAACAAACCTCCACAAATTAAAAAATAAATAAATAAATAAAAAACAGAAATCACACAAAATATGCTCTCAGATCTGAATGAAATTAAATTGAAAATCAGTAACAGGATATCTGGAAAATCTCAAAATGATTGGACATAACTTAGTTCTAAATAATCCATGGGTCCAAAAGGAAGCCTCAGGAAAATCAACAAATACTTAGAACTGAAGTCAAATGAAAATGAACATATAAAAATGTGTGGCAAAGAGAAAGAAGGAAGGAAAGAAGGAGAGAGGGAGGGAAGAAAAAGGGAAGGAAAGAAGGGAGGGGGCAAAAAAAATTTAAAAAGATGGGATCTTTGCAAAAGTCATAAGAACCAACTATAAAGGGCTCCCGGTGGTTAAATTAGAATAACTTGAGCAACAAATAAATAACAATACTTTCATATATGTTCAGTTGCTCAGTCGTGTCCGACTCTTTGTGACCCCATGGACTGTAGCCCACCAGACTCCTCTGTCCATGGGATTTTCCAGACAAGAATACTGAAGTGGGTAGCCATTTCCTTCTCCAGGGCATCTTTCTGAACCAGGCATCAAACTCACATCTCCTCCATTGCAGGAAGATTCTCTTCCACTAGCGCCAGCTGGGAAGACCCAATACATTCACATTATGGGATAAATAATAAAATAAATACCCATGAGTTCTTATTGTTAGAAATATTTTTGGTCTCTAATCCAACAGTTTTGCCATTTATTTCTACTCACGTTGTCCTGTTTTTGCAAATCTTCTATGTCAAATTTATTTCAAAATTTATAAAAAAGCAAAACATCATTTAAAGAATCAACAAAGCTCAAATTAGTTGTTGCAAATGAGTAATGAAACAAACATAGTGCCCGTAAGGCAGATGTAGAGAGGCACTAAAAAAATTGCGTGTTCCTATCCCCAACATTGCCCCAACTTTCATTCCAATTCAGCAGGTTTAGGAAGTACTTCCCTCTAGGAAGTACTTCCCTTAGGAAGTACTCTGTAGGTAAAGAACCCACCTGCCATGCAGGAGACACAGAAGACTCGGGTTCAATCCCTGGGTCGGGAAGACCCCCTGGAGAAGGAAATGACAACCCATTCCAGTATCCTTGCCTGGGAAATCCCATGGACAGAGGAGCCTGGCGGGCTACAGTCAGAAGAGTCTCAAAGAGTCAGACAGAACTCTATGACTAAGCACAGTACAGCTGATCCAGACACAGGTAAATTTTCAAAAATCCACAAATGTTTCTGGGAGCAACTAGAGCAGTCTTATTTTGAGGCCCAACTGTGTCCTTTGTTTCAGTAACTTCACTTGCTATTTTAGATTGATTCTTTAATTACTTCTCTTTGGCCCCTCTCTTCAAAGTCCTGTTAGAAGAGCATCTAAGTTGAGCTCGAGTTACTTATGGCTTGTAAGCTATTCTCCAAATGACACCCTTAGCCATACCAAGTAATGTGAGCAGACATGATCAATACCCTTAGTTAACCAAGTCCAAGCTCGCTCTGCTCGCCACAGGACAGACCAAAGAATCCGAGAGACGAGGTGTTGAGGCAAGGAAAATGACTTTATTCTGAAAGCCAGCTGACAGAGAAGATGGTAGGTTAGCACCTCAAAATAACCATCTTATGCGGTCTGAATGCCAGTTTCTTTTAAAGATCAAGATGGAGGAAGGTGAGGAAGCAAAGTAAGAAGCCCATTACTCTTGCAAACATCTCCTAGAATGACAAGCCTCAGGCAGAGGATGTGTTAATTTCTTCCTTTCTGTCATCAGCAGGTGGACAGGGTTCTGAACCAAAGCACTTTAGTTTAACAGTCAGAGGGACAGGTTCCTTTTAAGCAAGCCATTATGTATGACTGTAAGAAAAAAGCAATGAAAAACTCAAAGGAACAGTTCCAATTTGGAGTCAGAATTGGCTTCTTCTCTGCAACACTTTAGAGAGCCCCAAAATTCTGACTCATCTCTGAGTCCATAAGTTTGGCCTGGAGGGGTGACAACATCCTATTTTGGTACTAGGAAAGTGTATGGAATCAGAAAGGAAAAGGTGTTTAAACTTTAATCAGACTTTGCTGAAGCATAGATTTTAGATCCTGGGATGAAATGGACCTGACGTGGTCCAGATGCTCTACTAAGTTTGTTCCCTGTTCTTCTCACAATAATGTCCATCACTGCCCATCCCCCACCCCCCCCAACACACAAGTGGATTTATACCCCTTTTATGATGAGAGTGCTTTCATTAACCTGCTCAGGGACCCACAGCTACTATGTGGCAAACACAGGGTTGAAGCCAGGTTTTCCTAACCCTCAAGCCTGAGATAACTGTACTGTAACCACATGCCAGCTAATATGAGACTTCATTTTATAGTTTATGGTCAGGGGGATAAAGTGACTTGTATTTGTTCCCTACTGCCAAAGCTGGCTTTACCTGCTTTCTTTCTTTTAAAAGTTTTCACCTTTAAAACTAAAG
>NW_011494680.1:10521766-10573610 GCF_000754665.1 Bison bison bison
TAAAGAGTGAACCCATCCTCCCATAAAACTCTATCCTCACAAAAGGAATTTTCATCCATCTTACCTTGATGAACTCATCCTAAAGGTGAGAATAAAAGGAAAGGTTTTTCACAACCTGTACAAAACCAGCCTTGCTCCATGTGATTATTCATGAGCCTTGGCAACAACTGTTTGTTTTCAAAGTGGCAGTGTACCTTTAATTCATTTGGCATAGCAAAGCATCCTAGTCTAAGCCTTCCTGATGAATTATGTCCCCATTGGGTTTTTTCCTCAATAATGTTGAATTAGATTTAATCTGAAAATTTCTCCAGTCGGCTTATTTTCTTATAGCCTTATGCATCGTATTTCTTATTTCTTATATTCTTATTTCTTATGCATCTCTCTTCTGACTCCCTTGGTTCTTTTCAGATGAGAATCATCTGATCAGTTCTACATCATTCCTAGATTTGAATAAAACTTTCAAAGCCTGGGTGAGTTAACATAGCAGTAAATACCTCAGATGTAAGGAGAAGAAGCCAAGGTAGAAAGAGATGCCAGCAGGAAAGCAAAGAGGGAGGGAGTAGGCAGATATTCTTTGTAGTTAATTGCAAATTAAGTTTGTCTGACATGAAAAGAAAATCCTTCTTGATATACTTACTCCCCCCTTAGGATCTTAACACAAAATTATGCAGCATCTCTTGATAGTAACTGTCAATGAATATTGCTATTGTCCTGAGATACATTATTTGAAAATTGGTGTATAGAAGTAATATTCCAGAATAACTTTTTATTTGGATGCTTATTCATCACCCCAAACTCATCATGCTTTAAACTAAGGTTATTAGCTCTCTTTCTCCCATTTTCCCTCCAGCCATTTCTCTTTCTTGGGTTACCTCTTCCTGGGAATAACGTCACCACTCTCATATTGAACTAGGGGTCATCAAGTTTACCTCTTTAACAGGAGGTAGAAGGCAATGGCACCCCTCTCCAGTACTCTTGCCTGGAAAATCCCATGGACAGAGGAGCCTGGTAGGCTGCAGTCCATGGGGTCGCTAAGAGTCGGACACGACTGAAGCGACTTAGCAGCAGCAGCAGCAGCATGGTCTATACAGAGTGACTGGGTTTGAGTCAGATAAACCTAGGTTCTTTCTCTGACTCCATCTCCTATTGGTTACATGACACTGACCAAGTTATTTTAACCAATTTCAGCTTCAGTTTACTCTCCTTTAATATCAGGAGCATAAATGTTGGTCTTGTAGTATTACTATGAGGATTAAATGAGATAAAGTACACAGAACATCAAGCCTGTGTGCTGCAGGCTGTGATACATATTAAGAGTCCAAAGTATTTAGGTTCTTATTCTTAAAAATAGAAAAGAGGGGATCTTGAAAACATTGCCTGCTTCTTTACCCAAACCATGGGGTTAGTAAGCCAGTTTGAAATTACACCAATAAGCTGCCACAGAACAATGGAAACTACCAGTGAAAGGAAACAGTAAGAAGAACACCACTTGGTTTATAACCACTACATTCTGGTTGACCAGGATGAGAGGAGAAACGATAACATTACCCAGAGCAGAATTTCTCAAAGTGGAACTGGGAGGGCAACTAGCCAGTCGTGAAGGGCCAACTAGTGAACAGTGAAGGGCTCTCAGGGAAGTGCAATGTCCATGCCAAAAGTGTTTTTAATTTCACATTTCACTAAAGGCTCTGTATTAGTAACCTACCATGTGAGTTACTAAAGATTAATATTATTCATTATTCATACTCATAAATATTCTTTAATAAAATGAGTGCATTTAGTTGTTTAATAATGACACTAATTCAGTACTCTATTAAAAAGTACCAATCAAACTTATAAACTTAGTACTGTGCACACTTATGGAGTTAAAAATGCCTGTAATTCTTGGATTTTCGTGGTGGTCCAGTGGTTCATCCTAAAGGAAATCAACCCTGAATATTCATTGGAAGGACTGATGTTGAAGCCGAAGCTCCAGTACCTTGCTCACCTGATGTGAAGAGCTGACTCATTGGAAAAACCCTGATGCTGGGAAAGATGGAGGGCAGGAGGAGAAGGAGGCAGCAGAGGATGAGATGGTTGGATGACGTCACCGACTCAATGGACATGAATCTGAGCAAACTCGGGAATAGTGAAGGTCAGAAGAGCCTGGCATGCTGCAGTCCACAGGATCTCAAAGAGTTTGACACGATACAGCGACTGAACAGCAACAACTCTGTAACTAACCCATCTGAATTTTTGCCAACTAGTTTGTCAAATCCAGGAACTGACAGACTTTATTCTCTGAAACACTTAACTTTTTGATGCTTATTTCACTGAATCACCAAGCCAAATGTCTCCTCCTTACTGTAAATTAAATGTCTTCTGGTTCTCTTTATGCGGCTCATACTGAGTTGGAAATTATAATTGGTTTTATTCAAAGCTTTGGTCCTGGGTCCAAGAGACTACAATACTTCATCATTTAGGACAGGGCCATTGTGTGTTACTGAAAAGTAGGGAATTTAAATTATTCTCATTTTAAAAAAAAAGCAATTTTCTCAGGAAAATGGTAATGTAAGAATTTTGTGTACTTGCTTTTCAAACTTTAAGCTTTTTATTTTGTATCAGGGTAGAGTCAATTAACAATGTTGTGATAGTTTCAGGTGAACAGTGGAAGGACACAGCCATACGTATACTCATATCCATTTTCCCCAAGCCCCCCTCGCATCCAGGCTGGCACCTAACATTGAGCACAGTGCCACGTGCCATAGAGTAGCTTTCTGTTAGTTATCCATTTTGAATATAGCAGTGTGTACATGATCTTCCCAAAGCCCCTAACTCTCCCTTCCCTCCGGCAACCATAAGTTCATTTCCTAAATCTTTTAAAAAATTAGGATTCTTTAAGGGACTTCCCTGGTGGTCCAGTGGCTAACACCCCATGCTCCCAATGCTGGGGGGGCCCCGGTTCAATCCCTGGTCAGGAAACCAGATCCCATATGCCACAACTAAGACTGGTTCAGCCAAATAAACAAATAAATATTTTTAAAAGTAAAAACTAGGATTCTTTAAAATGAGAATTAATTAGCACACAATGCTTTGTGTGCATGTGGACCAGGAGCAGGACCATTAGTGAGCAGAGCTTCCCAGAGGAGGCCAATCGTTAGCCAATTCTTGAATCGGCAGAAGCATTTATGAAAATAATATATATGGTTTTTGTTTAGTTGCTAAGTTATGTCCAACTCTTTTTCGACTCCATGGACTGTAGACCACCAGGCTCCTCTATCCATCGGATTTCCCAGGCAAGAATACTGGAGCGGGTTGCCATTCCCTTCTCCAGGGGATCTTTCCTAGAGTATGCTAAATAAATCACCTGCCCACTGCTACTTAACTTGACTGCAAATTTCAAGCTGTACTTCCTGCCACTATCCAACTATGAGCCTAATTCAGTCTGTAAATGGGACCCTAAAAAAGAAATTAGTTCAGAATTCAGCATTGCATCAGCCCAACTGCCATGCCTCAGGAAATAATTTGTCGTATATCCTTCTAAAAGTGCTTCTAAAACAATTTTTCTTTCCTTCTTCTGCTGCTATAAAAATGAAAATAAGAAATTTCCTATATGCCAGGTGTTAGAAAGATAAGAGTAAATTAAGCAACGTGAACACATACACACTCAACACCCATCTTAATTCTTGCAATAGTATTCGCATTTTAGCACAGTTGACTGGGTAAGAGGTATGGTTCATGTGTAATTTCTGTCTCAGTCTGCTGCCTCTAGTTATGACTGTCAACTAAGTCACATGCTTGGAGGTCAGTCTCCCGGAGAGAAGGGAAAGGCTTTCTTTCTGGCTCCTGGGCTACACTGTCTAGGGAAGGAAAAATGCCTTCTCGTTTAAGTCCGTGTCAGGCAGTCACCTCTTTCTGTGTTGGTCTTGCCCACACTAGACGATGAACCTCTCCAGGGCAGGGCTGAATTCCCCACAGAGAGATAAAGGAGAGACTGTCTCTGGGACTTCCATGGTGGTCCAGTGGCTAAGACTCTGTGCTTCCAATGCAAGGGACCCAGGTTTCAGCCCTGGTTGGAGGAACTAAGATCCCACATGGCATGCAGTGTGGCCAAAGAAACCAAAAGAAACAAGCCAAAATAAGAGAGAGAGAGAGAGAAAAAGAGAGTGGATCGGGGGGCTGACACCCCTACACAGTTTATTTGCCTGCTTATATCACTTTCTTTCCTTGGCAAAGTCAAACCTTTAACTTTAAAGCTTTTGGCTTTAAGGCAGCCATAGTGGCATAGAGCATAGAGAGCATTGCTTTCTAGTCTAACATCAGCTTCGTTTGCTTCACTCCTGAAATCAGCGAAACAGCCCCAGCACTCTCCTGTTGTGTGTCTGTGTGGTTACTGAACACAATACACTCAGTGCATGATCTTCAAAACTCACTAAATCTGATATCTCCAGTTTGCCAGCATTTGGGGAATAAATACCCTTGACAGCTGTGTTTGAGCTGGGTTTTGATGATGAACTAGGCCAGAATGAGCCTGCCTTTGAGGTAGGACATGTGGTCCCATCTGTTTAAGGCTGATGTTGAAAAACTGATAATGAGTGACCAGACTTGAGTAATGCACCGATAACAAGACTGTTTGGAACAGCAAATACCACTTTAAAAAAACATATTGAGATAAATGATATCTCCTTGAATGCCTGGTCTAGTACTTAGGGGCTTGTTTACATTTTTCCAATTAGAGTGATTCATTCTCGGTTATGGCTCCCCTGGTATCTCAGCAGTAAAGAATCTGCCTGCAATCTAAGAGACGTGGGTTCAGTCCTTGGGTTGGGAAGATCATCTGGAGAAGGAAATGGCAACCCATGCCAATATTCTTCCCTGGGAAATCCCATGGACAGAGAAGCCTGGTGGGCTACACTCCATGGGGTCTCAAAGAGACTTAGCAAATGAACAACAATATTTCTTGGTTATATTAGTGGCAAGAAAAAAAGGGACAACACTTTAGAAAGAAGAGCTAATCTTCCAGGGTAAAGATATTTTAAGTATAAACAATGATTTGGGGGGCAAGAGTAAATACATAATCACTTTCTCTCTAACTTCAATGTTGAAATACTGATGATCATGAAATACAGTTCAAGAACAGAGAAAAAGGAAGGTTGGAAGGACAAAGGAGCTTTGCAATCTTTCAGCTTTACTAGGCAGTCTTTTATTCCTCAACACTATAGCTGTATTGGAGAAGGCAATGGCATCCCACTCCAGTACTCTTGCCTGGAAAATCCCATGGATGGCGCAGCCTGGTGTGCTGCAGTCCATGGGGTCTCGAAAAGTCGGACACAACTCAGGGACTTCATTTTCACTTTTCACTTTCATGCATTGGAGAAGGAAATGGCAACCCACTCCAGTTTTCTTGCATGGAGAATCCCACAGACGGGGGAGCCTGGTGGGCTGCCGTCTATGGGGTCGCATAGAGTCGGACACGACTGAAGCGACTTAGCAGCAGCAGCATAGCTGTATTATTAAAAATGTAGAATAAAAACCCACATGTACTAAGACATGCTCATTATTGCACACAGCAACCCAGATCTGAAGAGAAAAATTAATAAAAACTAATTATGACACAGAAATAGAATGATAATTAGAACTTGTTTCTCTCGGTAGTCAATTATATTTTTACCAGCCTTAGAAACTAAAAGGGAAAAATCCAAAATCAACTAAACCAAGTAATTGATGGGAATGTCTTTTAAAGATCAGTTTAGATCAGTCACTCAGTCGTGTCTGACTCTTTGCGACCCCATGGACTTCAGCATGCCAGGCTTCCCTGTCTATCACCAACTCCCAGAGCTTACTCAAACTCATGTCCTTTGAGTTGATGATGCCATCCAATCATCTCATCCTCTGTCATCCCCTTCTTCTCCTGCCTTAAATCTTTCCCAACATCAGGGTCTTTTCTAATGAGTCAGTTCTTCGCCTCAGGTGGCCAAAGTATTGGCGTTTCAGCTACAGCAGTGAATTTAAACTTTCTGCACACAGTTTTAACTGTAGTGTTGTTTCTCCCCAACATTTCCAAAATCTGTGGCTTTGAGCCTGGCCCCTTTTTGTCAGTCTACCTTAGCACAACTTGATGAAGGGAAGATGGGAACCACTGCTCCCTGAACTATATTATAGGGGTTTCTAATACAGTGCCTGTTATTTTATTTAGTCATGTCTGACTCTTCCACCACCCCATGGACTGTAGTTCCTCTGTCAAGCAAGGATATTGGAGCAGGTTGCCATTTCCTTCTCCAGGACTGGGGCTTCCTAGTAGAGAATGGCTCAGTGATAAAGAATCTGCCTGACAATGCAGGAGACACAAGAGATGCAGTTTCCAACCCTGGGTCGGGAAGGTCCCCTGGAGAAGGAAATAGCAGCCCACTCCAGTATTCTTGCCTGGGAAATCCTATGGACAGAGGACTCTGGTGGGCTCCAGGCCATGGGGTTGCAAAGAGCTGGACATGACTCAGTGACTAAACAACAACGAAACGCAGCGCCTGAGTATGGGCTCAGTATCTTAGTATTAACACTCAGTTTAGAAACCTCTTTGAAGCTTTGCGTTAGGACCATCAATATAATAATTTGGCAGCACTTTTACCCTTTGGTAATAAAATGTGATTCTTTTTTTGGTAATTCTTAGCATTAACCCCCACAAAAAACAAAACACACACAAGGGGATTCAAATATCTCCAACGTAAGTTTTAGTTCAAAGATACTTGTTTTCTTATACATATTTAAAAATGTGAATATCCATTAGCCTCATAAATGTCACCATTATCATTTCATTTATCATTAATCTCATATGAATACTGAGGATGAAGGAATTGAAGTATAAATCACTTTGAAATCATCTGTGTCAACAGACTCTAGCTAAAACCAGTTAAATGTAATTTTTGGTTTCTGAAGAGTCCATGGACTATGAAAAATAAATTAGTCATTAAGACATCCAAGATGTTGTGGGTGAGAGAAAACTTTCCAACCAAAAACACTCTGATCAAACAAACCTAGCGAACAAATTCACCATTTCCAAAGGGGAGAGGAGAGGGAGGGATAAATTAGAAGTTTGGGATGAATAGATACACACTATTGTATATATAAATAAGCAAGGACTTACTGTACAGCACAGGGAACTATCTCCAAACTCATGTTAAAACCTAATGGAAAAGAATCTGAAAAACCTGAATCATTTTGCTGCACATCTGAAAGCAGCAAAGCATTGTAAATCAATACTTCAGTTTAAAAAAAAAAAAACAAGATACATTAAGAATTAAATAATGACAGGGGCTGTGACATAGTGTAGAGAAGAGCAAGATGACAACAGTGACCCGCCACCCAGATCCATGACGACGAGCCAAAACAGAAGAGAAAAAAAATTGCACAATTAAAGCGTCCATGACTACATTCTGACATTCATGTCCACAATAGCATCTATGGTACAGAAGGCACAACCCAAATTTTTCTATTTGCTTCTTAAAATAGGTGCATTGTTAAAACTTTGCTCAGAATTGAGTTCATTTAGTAAAGCAAAAAGTCCACTTGACTGTTGAAACAGGTGCAGGCAATTGCCCAGACTAATAAAATTAGTCAGCTGTAAAAACTACAGCAAGTGTTAAATGATCACTTAAAGCTCTAATATTGTCATGGAATAATAATGATGCCATTGGAAGTCAACACAAGGGCTGTGCACTGATGTAGGTTACTGAGAAAGCACGCTTTGTTGTTCATAACTTGCTTAAACTTAAGTGAAATCAGCAATTGGAGGCTCAGTGCCAGGGTCCAGGGAGCCCAGAGGTCTGTGTTACGCTTAATGACCCCTCTTTTCACCCATGCCTTCCATTTATTTGAGAATCCTGGGGATATCTAGCTAAATGTCACTTCCTCCAGGAAGACTTCCCTGAATTCCAGCTCTGAAAGTTCACTCTTGCCTCTCTTTCCTGTGCTTTGTTGCACAAATCCCAGCAGCTTTGGCATGCGAGACAAAGACTGACTCTTCCTATTTGAATTCTCAGCCTTTCAGAAATTAACCATAACAGTGTGTGTTAGTTGCTCAGTCCTTACATTTGACCAACCACCCAAAAGCAGTCATGGAGAGTTCCCTAAAGTCTGCTCCACGTCCTTAACAATTTATTCTTTTAGGGTGTCTGTGTGTGGGTGTATAAAAATTTAAACCTATGTAGCCTCATAAAATGCAAAGTTATTTTGAATGTTAAGACTTAGTACCAGGGACTTCCCTGGTGGTCCAGTGGTAAGAATCTGCCTTGCAATGCAGAGGATGTGGGGTTCCAAACCTGGTTGGGCAACTTAAGAACCCATGTGCCACCGAGCAACTAAGCCTGCATTCTACAACAAAAGAATCCCTGGACTGCAACGAAAGATCCCACATGACATGACAAAGATCTTGTGTGCTACAACTAATACCTGATGCAGTCAAATAAATAAGTAAATATATATATTTTTTAAAAAGACTTAATATCATATTAATTCCATTCTAGGAATCTCCTGTAGCCTAGAATAAACACTCTGGGCAACCTGCCTTTTGCCAGCAAATGCAGGGCTGAGACCAACCCAAAATGTTAGTTGCTCAGTCGTGTTCGACTCTTTGCGACCCCATGGACTGTAGCCCGCCAGGCTCCTCTGTCCATGGGATTCTCCAGGCAAGACAACTGGAGTGGGTAGCCATTTCCTTCTCCTAGGGATCTACCCAACCCAGGGACCTAACCCAGGTCTCCCAAGTTGCAGGCAGATTCCTTACTGTCTGAGCCACCAGGGAAATCTAGGGACTGAACCAGATTTCTGGTTTACTGTAGTCCCGACAGAAAAGTTGCCACTCCAGGTGGCTGTGGATATGTGTTCTCAGAAAAAAAGTAATATTCTTAGTTTCTTTTCTTTTCATTTTTTTTTCCTTTTTGTTTCTTGGTTCTTATTTACAGGGTCGAAACGTTGTTAAATTTCTATGCAATTCTTTATCTTAGTTTTCTCTTGCTGTCTGAACAAATCACCAGGAATTTAAAGGATACACATTTATCATCTCTCTGTGGGTAGGTCACAAGGCCCAGTGGGCTTAGTTGGTGTCTCAGCTCCAGGTTTCACAGAGCGGAAGTCAAGGTGTCCAGGGGCTGTGTTACTTTTCAGAGGTTCAAGAGATGAATCTGCTCCCAGGCTCACTCGGGTGTTGGCTGTAGCACTGAGGTCTGTGGGTGTCTAGGGGCCTCCCCACACTCTGAAGCTCACAGCCCCCTTCCTCCATCTGAAAGCCCTCAAAGGTCCCTCACCCACTTGGAATCTCTCTCATCTGCCCCCTGCCCTCAACTCTGACCCTCTGCCTTCCTCTTTGTCATTTAAGATTTCATGGGATTACACTTAGTCCAAACCCATAAACCCAGATAATCTCCCTATTTTAAGGTTAGCTGATTAGTAACCTTAACTCCATCTGAAAAGTCCTTTCATAGGAGTAGCTAAATTAACATTTGACTGAATGACCAGAGGACTGGAATTGTTGACCCTCAAAGTGTAAACATGAAAATGGTTCCTTGACCAGAAGTTAACCAGCAATTCAGAATGCTTGTAGGACTTCCCTGGTGGTTCAGTGGTCAGGGCTCTGCACTTCCACTGCAGGGGGCACGGGTTCGAGACCTGGTCAGGGAAATAGGATCCCACGTGCCACACGGCACAGCCAAAAATATTAAAAAAGAAAAGAAAAACCTAGTAACTCTTTAAAAGAAAAAAGAATGCTTGTATGTTTTCATTTTTTTACATGACATTCTGCATTTTCCAGCTTACTAGCTGTGGTACCTATTAGCAATAAATACATTGAAACTAGGAATTTTGTTATAATTCTAATAAAAAGATGCTTTGACCAGAGAGTAGGTTACTTCCTACAACTTCCCTTTATGATAAGCAAATGTACCAATTGAATTAAATGATATGAAGTATATGAATATGTATATTAATTTCCGGAATTTTTTACTCTCAATAAAACTAGCTATTAAAATAATTTCAACATCAGAATTGAATTTTGCTTCAGATTTTTAAAATTTATTTCTTTTTACTGGGAGGATACTTGCTTTACAATATTTTATCGGTTTCTGCCATACATCAACATGAGCCAGCCATAAGTATACATGTGTCCCCTCCCTCTTGAACCTTCCTCACACCTCCCACTTCACCCCACCTCTAGAGGTTATCACAGACCACCGGATTTGAACTCCCTGCGTCATGCAGCAAATTTCCACTGGCTATCTTACATATGGTAATATATATGTTTCAGTGCTACTTTCAATTCGTCCCATCTTCTTCCCACTGTTTCACATTCTATGTGCAATGGGGAAGGATCTTGGTACATAGCCTCTAGGTGTCTAATGCCTAAAGTATTCCAGAAAGACAATGTCGATCTTTCTCAAAAACCTCCCCAATTCCTCTGTTGCGTCAGACTCTCAGGGTTCACGTTTCCGCTCCTCCGACATTTCCACTGCAGCAACCAAAGGCCATTTCCTCTTGGTCTGTCAACAGTGGAAATTGAAAACAGCTGCTCTCCCGTGCTTTGGATAGTAGGTGCTCTCTGTGCACTGGGTCACCAGGTCTTCAGGGTCACCTCCAGTACCTGGAGAGGTCACAGAGGAGGAGAGTTTTGAAGTTGCAAGGGGCCTTCATCGTTGTCTAATCCAATTTCCACCCAAGGCAGGGGTTCCATCTGTAACTTCCATCTCCCAGCCATCCTGGGCCTCTGCACAAACACTTCCAGAACAGGAAATTCACCACCCCCAAAGCCACATATTTCTAGTTTCGATTACTTGAATTGTTAGAAACGTGATTTTTATATTTAAGTGGAATCTGACTGCGGTTTCTACAGGACCTGATGAGAATTCATTCACACCTTTTCTTTTCTGCGGTAGCTCACCTATATGAGGATCTCCCCTGGTGGCTCAGTGGGAAAGAATCTGCCTGCAATGTGGGAGACCCAGGTTCGATCCCTGGGTTGGAAAGACCCCCTGGAAAGGGAAATGGCTACCCACTCCAGTATTCTTGCCTGAAGAATCCCATGGACAGAGGAGCCTGATGGGCTGCAGTCCATGGGTCACAAAGAGTAGTACAAGATTGAGCGACTAACACTTTCACACTTTCATCTGTATGAAGTGACTTCTCCTGTTCCCCTAAATGGTTTATCTGAGTTTAAACTTCATCATTTCTTTATGTGAAGCAGTTTATATTCATCTTATCATCCATTTCATTAATTTCTGCATGCTATTTTGTGAATGCCTCTCTTTTAAAAAATTATTCAAATAGTAAAATAAGTAACCTACAATTCTAGGCAAAAATATATTTGAAACTTACAAAAAGAATACTTAGTAAAATAAGTAAGATATATTTCCATTCTTATAAATTCTTGTTGATTCAAAATCTATCTCGTTTAGGGTTGCATATATAGATAGTATAATTATAAGGAAAAGCCAGTAAACGGTTATTATAAAAGTCATCATAGCACTTACTTCTTGAGAAAAAATGGAGGTGTGATTCAGCAGGCCTTGGGCTGGGTTTACGGGACATTTTGGAGTATCAGCAGTGTTCTATTTCTCTTTTTTTTTTTCATTTTTTTTAATGTGAATCATTTTTAAAGTCTTTATTGAATATGTTACAATATTGTTTCTGGGGTTTTTTGTGTTTTGGTTTTTTGGCCAAGAGGCATATGGAATCTTAAACTCCCCAACCAGAGATCGAACCTGAACCCCCTGCATTGGAAGGTGAAGTCTTAAACCCTTTCATGTAATAATGATATAATAGGTAAAAAATAAAATAATATATCCAAGTAAATTAAATATGCAAATTTAGACTGAGTTGTTTATGATGTATGTATGTATTGATAGAAAATAAATCATTATTTTTTTCTTAATATAAAAAAATAAGATTCAAATCTGTCTGATTACATTTTTAGAAAATCTGAGAAGGCTTTTAATGAACTATTAAGATCATTTCCAGAGGTCTGAAGTGAAGGGAAGTGAAAGTCACTCAGTTGTGTCCAACTCTTTGTGACACCATGGATTGTAGCCTGCCAGGCTCCTCTGTCCATGGGATTCTCTAGGAAAGAATACTGGAGTGGGTTGTCATTTCCTTCTCCAAGTCATCTTGCCAACCCAGGAATCAAACCTGGTTCTCCTCCATCGCAGGCAGATTCTTTACCATCTGAACCACCAGGGAAACCCAGAGTTTAATATGGTTTATTTTTATTTTCTTCCTCTTTGTCATCTCTGCATTTTTTCTATAATGATATGTGCATTGTACTATTTTGAATTTAAATATTATTAAAAATAAAAATATAATGGACCTCATGGGTATAATACTCTATGTGTGCTGTGGATTCTGGGGACTCAAACTCTACACGGAGTCTGTGTGCAGCCAGTTTTGCACAGACTTTGTAGAAGCAACCATAGGACTCTGTGTGAAAAAAGAAATGGGAGGGATTTCCTTGGTAGCTCAGTGGCTAAGACGTGCTCCTGATGCAGGGAACCCGGGCTCAATTCCTGGTCAGGGAACTAGATCTGACATGCTGCAACCAAGAGTTCACATGCTGCAACTAAGACCTGGCATAGTCAAATAAATAAATAAACATTTTTTAAAAAGAAGAAGAAGAAATGAGAATGGTCAAGTGAAATACAAGAGCAGCTGAATTCAAACCACATCTTTTTAAACTTAGGCTTTTAAAATCAAAGTCATTGAACAGCATAAAGAGTCAAGAAGACTTGTGAAAGCCGTTAGAAGAAAAGCAAGTACCAGGCTCCTTCATTCCTCTATTTTCCAGTCGCCAGATGTAACAACTCCAGCACTTTCTGCTGACTCTTACGGTACGTGCCTCCCTATTCTAAACAGCAGGTGCGTGTGGCTTCGTCTTGTCATTTGAAGTCTATCAACTTCCCACCACCAAAGGGAAAGATGTACCTCTTTGCACTATGACACACTGCACATTCCTGTCCTCCCGACCGCACAAGATCACAGTTTGGGTTTATAAACATTTCGTGTTCACATCACCATGACAAGCACACAACACAGCTGAGTCGTGTAGTATTCATCACTGAGAAAGCCTTCTTGTTGACCTTGGAGTTAATCATTGTTTTTGTTTGTTTGCTTGGTTTTCTATGTTCTTATCTTCTCCAGTCGCATAAACCCCAAACTCATCCCCCATTGTATAAACCTCCTCTCGATTCATTCGATTCATTCTCTATTGATCGGGTTAACAATTTTTTTTTTTAAAGGAATCTTTCTCAGAGCTCCTAACCCCCTCTTCTCAGACCTAGCTCCTCGCGCAAACATCTTTTGTCATATTGGGTATTCCTTTTATTTCTCTTTTGTGTTGATCTGTGTCCTGGATCCCATGACATTCTCTTTCTTGAAATGTTTCCTCCCATATTTTGGTGGAACACATCCCTGTGTAGCTTGCTAAACAGAGCTGCATGGAAAGTCATTTCTTTTGAGATTTCAAATGTCCCCATAGTCTTTATTCTACCTTTTCACTTAATCGATGGTTTCTGTAAGTATAGAAGCTGAAATTATTTCCCTACAGAGTTTGGAAAGCATTGCTCTGCTCTTTCCCCATTCCAGTGCTGCAATGAATAAGTCTGATATCAGTTAGATTCCTGAATTTTTGCATGTCGTCTTGAGTTCTTCAATTTTGGAAGAGTCTTGAATCCCTTCTTTAGTAATGTTTCTGCCTCTATTTTCATATGTCTTTTTCCCTGAGACCTCTCTTATTGAAATGCTGAAACTTTCAAAAGAGGCTTAATTTCCTTATCTTTTCTATCCAAAACTTTGTCTTTTGCTCTGCTTTTTGAGAATTTTGTTCATCTTCATCTCCCAAACATTCTATTGAGGTTTCCATTTCTGCTATTATAATTTTAATTTCCAAGAGCACTTATTGTGATCTGCAAATGCTCTTTTTTTTGGTAACATCCCATTCTTAGCTCGTCAGTGAAATGGCTACCCTTATCTCTCTGATAATTCAGTTTCGTTTCATTTTACTTTTTTAACATTTGACATTTTCCTTCTTTTTGTATTGTCTTTGTTTCTTCCAAACTGCTTTTCTTTCCCTGCTCTTGTTTTGATCTCTTATTTTCTGTGATTCTTGGCTGGGTATCAAAAAGCTGATTGGAAGCTCTACAAAAGTGGACAGGGCTTGTCAATTATGGGTGTCACCGTAGGGCCATCTGAATGAACCAACTAGTTGGAGAAGCTCCAATGTTCATACCTTTAGACCTTTTTTCCTAGGGTTATTTGGCTTGACAGAGAAGAATTTTGTAATCTCTGCCTAAAACCAAGTGAGACCCTGTGGGGCTCCTGGGCATGGAAGCTTCACCAAGTCCCCCATTTCTTGTTTGTAGGGAACTGATTCTAGTCTCCATCACCTTCCCTGAGTTCCAAAGGGAAGATTTGGGAGAGGATGCAGAGACAAGCAAGGAACAGCCAAGGAACAAGACAGCCTTGGGGCAGGTCCTAGTCCTACATCAAGGGATACACAGAACAGTATCTTTGAGCTCTTTGTGAGAATGTGAGCTCAGTCGTGTCCAACTTTTTTAACCCTATGGACTGCAGCCTGCCAGGCTCCTCTGTCCATGGAATTCTCCAGGCAAGAATACTGGAATGGGTTGCCATTTCCTCCTCCAGGAGATCTTCTCAACCCAGGGACCTACACTGTATCTCATGCAACTCCTGCCTTGGCAGGCAGATTCTTTACCACTGTACCACATGGGAAGCCCATTGTTATAAAACTTCTCACCAGTCTTTCCAGGTTAGGATACACAGTTTTTGAGGGCATAAGTCCTCTGTGTTCCCCTTTGCCTGGCAAAGCAATAAAGCTTTTCTTTTCTACTTCTCCCAAAACTTCTAAGATTCTATTGGGCACTGGTACACAGAGGCCAAGTTTTTAGCATCATGCCTAGAATGAAGAGGCCAGCATCCTAGGTCTAGCTAGGGGAAGAAGACTTGGTGGTAAGGGGATCTCCCCGTCAATATGTGCACACTGTCACATAATCCTCCTGTTTTCAATAGAGAATCCCAGCTTTCAGCTCTATCAAGAGTCCTCCGGGTCAGCCAGAGATTCAGGAGTTTACCTGCCCCAGAGACTAACATCCAGCCTTTCCCAAAGGAGGACAGAACTGGGAGTACCAATTTCTTAAAAATCTGTCTTTCAGATTCTAGCTCCCCTTTCATCCATCTTCCAGGGGCACTTGGTGCTTCCAACTCTCAGCCCTGAGGATTTTATCCAGCCAGGATCAGAGGCTTCCCAGGTTTCCCAAGACCAGCTGAGATTCAGCTTTCTTAAGTCAAGTCCACTGAGCCAGTAACCATTCATCCATCTGCTTTCTAGCTTTCCAGCTGTCCTCTTCTGTCCCTTTTCCTTGCTCCTGACGGAATATGCATACATATATATATATGCTTAAATATGTACATATATATTTAAATAATCCAATTAATGGTGGACTTGACATGTGCATGGATTAATAAGTGTGTCTAATTTGCCATCTTTTTTAAGGGGGATAACCTTTTTTAAACTTTTTTATTATTTATTTATTTTTGGCTGCACTGGGTCTTCATAGCTGCCCACAGGTTTTCTCTAGTTGCAGCGAGTGGGGCTTCTTTCTAGTTGCAGAGCACAGGCTCTAAGGTATGGGTTTCAGCATTTGCAGCATGTGGGCTAAGCTGCCCCTAGGCATGTAGAATCTTCTAGGACCAGGGATCAAACCTGTATCCTCTGCATTGGCAGGCAGATTCTTAATCACTGGACCACCAAGGAAGACCTCTAAATTTGCCATCTTAATTGAAACTACTCATAGGCTTTGTCATATGAACTTCTCTCATGGCAAGTGTTTCCATATTTTATACATTCCAATATATTCCTTGAAAAAAAAAAAGTAGCCTTGCATACATTCATATTTTAGTCTTGTGCTTTTTGCTCACTTTTCATGCTTTCAAGGTAATTTAAAAACTCAATCATGCAGTAGAAATGATGATAACAATGAGAGCGACTATTTTATATGTGTCCAGCACTCCACTCAATCATAGTATAGATCCCTCATAGCTCTGTGTTCTCTGCACATCTGATAACCACATTCTTTGTCTTCATTTAAGTCACGCGTTTGGAAACTACAGCCATGGCCCCAACCTGGCCCACTGCCTGTTTTTGTAGATTGTTTTATGGGAGCTCATCTGTCTACATATTGTTTGAGTTGAATAGTTGCAACTGAGAGCATATGATCTGTAAAGCGTAAAACACTTACTTCTTGGCTCTAATAGATCAAGTTTGCCAACCCCTGCTTCAGGTTATTGAGAACACATATTAAATGTGTGTCTGTGTGTGCACGTGCACACACTTTCAGTTATGTCCACCTCTTTGCCAGCCTCCTCTGTCCATGGGATTTCCCAGCAAGAATACTGGACTGGGTTGCCATTTTCTCCTCCAGGGGATCTTCCTGACCCAGGGAGCCAACCCAAGTCTCCTGCATTGGCAGACGGCTTCTTTACCACTAGTGCTACCTGGAAAGCCCAAAAGTATACATACAGAAGAAAAAAAAAATTAGAAGTATGTATATACTTAGGTGGAGGAATTATGGGTGATTTTTACTCCCTTTATTTTGCTCTTCTGTATCATCTCATATTTCTATTACTATATGTAATGTCAGTGATAAAAAAGCTTGAAAGTATCTATTCATTAAAAAAGGAAAATGGCCATGTATATACTTTTCTCCTACAACAGAGTAATTTTCTTATCTTTGCATGAGAGCAAGGACAGGCTCATTCATCTCTTAACTCCCTTAATCCAGCTCTCTCCTGAGCCCAGCACCGCCTCATACCTGGTGAACTGAATTGAAATGTTACATTCACTTTGGTTTCCATCCATACCTATTGCCTGGCCTGATGTCTCTTGAGAATCATTTAGAGCTTTCTTTGTCAATGTTCATTTTCTTAACTACTGTCCTCCACCTAGTTTTTCTAGCTCAATGAAAAGTCAGAGAGGGGGAAAACTAAAATGATTAAAAAAAAAAGATTTTACACAAGAATTATTGCAAGGGAGGAAAAGAAATCTCAGTTTAGAACTAGGCTCAACTCCAATGGCAACAAGGAAAAGTGGGGATTTACAGCCAAGAAGCAGGGTGAGAATGACTAAGACGAAACATCCAGAGTGAAGGGGCCTCTAGCTAAACCTTCCTGACGGTATTGCTGCAGAAGGCAGACCCAGGGGATCAAATATCACCGGAATTTGATCAGATACAAGGGTAGTGGATTCTTACTCTACTGACTTAGCCAGATTCTTACTCTTGGTCTCAAGACAGCCTAGAGGAAAAAGAGTTCAGAGGAGCTTGATTCAGGTGTGGTCTTTCCCAGGTGTCTTTTCTCCTCCCACTCCAAGTTTCAGGTGTTTGACCCTAGCTGGCAGGCCCTCCTTCCCTGTAGGGCATCCCTGGTGGCTCAGTGGTAAAGAATCCACTTGCTAATGCAGGAGACTCAGGTTCGATCCCTGGGTCAGGAAGATCCCCTGGAGAAGGAAATGGAAATCCTGAGGACAGAGGACCTTGGCTGCCTACAGTCCATGGGGTCACAAAGAGTCAGACACGACTTAGCGACTAAACCACTACCACCGCTATAATTCCCTGTAAGATCCATGCAGGTAACAATCCCTGGAGGAGGTCCCTGGTTGCCATGACAACCTCCTCCCAGAGCAGGGCCATTGCTCTTCCTGGGCCCTGAGCCTGCTTCCCACTGATAAGAGGACCACCCCACCCCCTGCACAAGGAGCATCACTTGTGCAGCTCCCTCCTCCTGGTCCCTTCACTTTGTGAAATCTTTTTGTTTTTTCCTCCTTAGCTGTTGCTATTGCTATTTGATCCTTAGAGACATTCCTTCCCCTGTCTAGAAAGTTCGGTGATACTTAATCCTCGTACTTCCCCATTCCTCTGGCAGGCAGAGCAGCCTGTAATTGCAGCACAGGCCTCTGGCGTGTGCCTCCTCCAAGAGAAGATAAAGGAAGTATCTAGTCCATCCTGCACAGCACAGGAGGCTCCCCTGGGCCAGGGTGATAGTTCTGATAGATTGCATCAAGGACAATGGGTGGATTCCCAGGCAGAGGAAGTGAACCTCTAACACATCAGGAAGCCAGCCAGACACAAGGCAGCAAGCTGGCAGAGATTCCTATGTGTCTTACCATCTCGTTTCCCAGGGCTTCCTCTAGTGTGTGTGTGTGTGTGTGTGTGTGTGTGTGTGTGTGTTTAATCACAATCTTTTAAGCATGATTTCAGCAAATCATATCAGAGAATTGTTGAAAAGGTGCCACTTTCAGAGAATGTAATCAACAGATGTGCACCCCTGCCCAGGTGTACTTCTGCTCCCGAGATGGTGTAGGGAACACCACAGAGGGAAAAAAATCCTCGTGGTGCTGAGCCCCTGATGCAGACAGGACTGAGAGCTGTAATGAGCCCTGGGCTGTGGCAACTCCTGTCCCAGTGCCTGAGAAGCGACCCAGACACATGCTTCACTGGTGGGCGTGGTTGTATTGATTCTGTGTCTCCTCTAACATAATGCTCCACCTTCTGGATTCTGAATGTTTACTTTTGTGTAGAAGGAAGACAAGGAAATACAGAGTCATCTCTGTAAGGACTCCTATCCTTGCATATATAGATCACTTGCTAAATCATTTTCAATTCCTTTAGTTCTTATAGAAAAGGATGAAACTGATTTCATTTTAATGGGAAAATGCCATGGTGTTGGAAATGCTGCAGACCTCAAAAGGTCAGTGTCATGTTCAGTTTTTGAAAAGAGCATCGATAAAGGAGGAAGGGGTCTTTGATGGGGAAATAAACCCTTGAATCCTGTTGTGCATGAGCATTCAGTTGTGTCCGACACTTTGGGACTGTGGCCCACCTGGCTCCTCTGTCCATGGGATTCTCCATGGACAGAATACTGTCCAGGCAAGAATACTGGAGTGGGTTGCCATGCCCTCCTCCAGGGGATCTTCCTGACCCAGGGATTGAACCCACATCTTCTGCACTGCAGACAGAATCTGTACTGTCTGAGTCACCAGGGTAGTCCCTGTGAATGAGTCTTCAGGGCTGAACAGAAGGTTAATGGGAGAGAGATATAGCACAATTCAAAGGTTTGAAAAATACAAGTCTCCTTTCATTCCATTGTTTGTCCTGTTTCACTTAAAGGGCAGGCTTTTTAACACACCCTTTCTATTATCAGCAAAACAGGCAAGAGCGGGAGTAGGTAAGTTAAACAGTGCTAACCAGGACTCTTTGAGACTTGGTGTGAGTCCTTCCCTTTTCAGCTCAGTGCTCCTTTGTCTGCATTGAAGGAACATGAGGTCATTAAGTGTGATCAGTGAGATTACCCTCATCAATTCTTAATTAAGTAAGAGACTGAAGGCTCTATTCCTTCTTCTGAAAATTGCCATTTTGCCTGCAATCTATGGCTTTATTAATTAAATATTTTCTAATCAGAATCTTCATTTACACAAGAACAGGAAATTCATTTATTCTAAAAAAGGAGAGAAATACAAACTCATATAAATTTTAATATGAAAAAAAATGTTTAACTGCATTTTTGCTTACCAAAATGTTTCCTTGGTAGTTCTGTAAAGCAGGTTCACAATAAGGCTAGTTCTCAAGATGGATTAGGATGTCATTACATGAAAGTAAAATTTTAAAAATATATTCATTATTTACCAACTTTTCTATTTTGGTCTGAACCTATTTATTGGCAGTAGAATGTGAAACAAGTTGTTCTTTAACAGTCTTTCTTGTGAAATAAAAATAAAATTATGCTTTTGAAATACTATAATTCATGTATTTCTGAAAAAACTAAAGAATATCTGAGTTTTTTCATTAAAAGTAATGAGACAAATAGGCTTGATAAGTTGACAGCTTAAATGTGCCATTTTCATTTTTATCAAATTGATGTCTTCATCCTGAGTGTATAATAAGTAGTTATTCTGGGGTTGATTGGTGCCTATTACTGGGACAGGAAAGCTTGGATACAGCTGAAGAGCCTCTGGGCTCCGGTGACAATCTGTCTGAGGGTCTAGCTTTTGGAAACAGCCAGTGACCCTGCTCACTGAGAATTTCTTGGTTCTGCTTGCAGACCAGTCAACCCACTTGAAAAACTTTTTTGGTAGGCACTGCATGAATTCAGGTGCTTCCAAATGTCCTCTTAGTGCTGCATGGAGTCCACACATAGGGGGTGTCTGCCTGAGGTGGGGTCCACCCCAAGTTCACAGCACCTTCTAGAAGGTCAGAAATGTCTGCTGAGCAAGTAGTACCTCAATTCAGTCCAACTCTTTGCGACCCCACGGACTGCAGCACACAAGGCTTCCCTGCCCTTTACCAACTCCCAGAGCTTGCTCAAACTCATGTCCATTGAGTCGGTGATGCCATCAAACCATCTCATCCTCTGTCATCCCCTTCCCCTCCTGCCTTCAATATTTCCCAGCATCAGGGTCTTTTGCAGTGAGTCAGCTCTTTGTATCAGGTGGCCAAAGTATTGGAGCTTCAGCTTCAGCATCAGTCTTTCCAGTGAATATTCAGGACCGATTTCCTTTAGGGTTGACTGATTTGATCTCCCTGTAGTCCAAGGAACTCTCAAGAGTCTTCTACAATACCACAGTTCAAAAGCATCAATTCTTCAGTGCTGAGCTTTCTTTATGGTCCAACTCTCACATCCATACATGACTACTGGAAAAACCATAGCTTTGACTAGACAGGCCTCTGTAAGCAAAGTAATGTCTCTACTTCTTAATATGCTGTCTAGGTTGGTCATAGCTTCTTTTCTAATTTCATGGCTGCAGTCACCATCTGAAGTGATTTTGGAACCCACCAAAATAAAATCTATCACTGTTTCCATTTTTTCCTCATCTATTTGCCATGAAGTGATGGGACTTGATGCCATGATCTTCGTTTTTTGAATGTTGATTTTTTTTTTTTACCTGAATGTTGATTTTTAAGCCAACTTTTCACTCTCCTCTTTCACTTTCATCAAGAGGCTCTTTAGTTCTTCTTCACTTTCTGCCGTAAGGGTGGTGTCATCTGCATATCTGAGGGTACTGATATTTCTCCTGGCAATCTTGATTCCAACTGAGCTTCATCCAGCCCAGCATTTCACATGATATACTCTGCATAGAAGTTAAAAAAACAAGGTGACAATATATAGCCTTGATGTATTCCTTTCCCAATTTGGAACCAGTCCATTGTTCCATGTCTGATTCTAACTGTTGCTTCTTGACCTGCATACAGATTTCTCAGAAGGCAGGTAAAGTGGTCTGGTATTCCCATCTCTTTCAGAATTTTCCACAGTTTGTTGTGATGCACACAGTCAAAGGCTTTGGTGTAGGCAATAAACCAGAAGTAGATGTTTCTCTGGAACTCTCTTGCCTTTTCTGTGATCTAACAGATCTTGGCAACTTGATCTCTAGTTCCTCTCTCTTTTCTAAATCCAGCATGAACATTTGGAAGTTCTTGGTTCACATACTGTTGAAGCATGGCTTGGAGAATTTTGAGCATTACTTTGCTAGCATGTGAGATGAGTGCCATTGTGCAGTAGTTTGAACAGTCTTTGGCATTGCCTTTTTTTGGGATTGCAATGAAAACTGACATTTTCCAATCTTGTGACCACTGCTGAGTCTTTCAAATTTGCTGGCATATTGAGTGCAACCCTTTCACAGCATCATCTTTTAGGATTTGAAATAGCTTACCTGGAATTCCATCACCTCCACTAGCTTTGTTCATAGTGATGCTTTCTATGGCCCACTTGACTTTGCATACCAAGATTCCTGGCTCTAAGTGAGTGATCACACCATTGTGGTCATCTGGATCATGAAGATCTTTTTCTTCTGTGTATAATTCTGTGTATAGTTCTTCTGTGTATTCTTGCCACCTCTTCTTAATATTTTCTGCTTCTGTTATATCCATACTATTTCTGTTCTTTTGTGCCCATCTTTGCATGAAATGTTCCCTTGGTATCTCTAATTTTCTTGAAGAGATATCTAATCTTTCCCATTCTATTGTTTTCCTCTATTTCTTTGCACTGATGACTGAGGAAGGCTTTCTTATCTCTCCCTACTATTCTTTGGAACTCTGCATTCAGATGGGTATGAATCTTTCCTTTTCTCCTTTGCCTTTAGTTTCTCTTTTCTCAGCTCTTTGTAAGACCTCCTCAGACAACCATTTTGCCTTCTTGCATTTCTTTTTCTTGGGGATGATCTTGATCACGGACTCCTGTACAATGTCATGAACCTCCGTTCATAGTTCTTCAGTCACTTTGTCTATCAGATCTAATACACTTTCACTGTATAATCATAAAGGATTTGATATAGATCAAACCTGAATAGTCTAGTGGTTTTCCTTACTTTTCTTCAATTTAAACAAGTACCTACTATGGTTCAAAGATGCAATTTCTTTCTTAACTTTTTATTTTACATTGAGGTATAGCCAATTAACAAACAATGTTTTGATAGTTTCTGGTGAACAGGGAAGGGCCTCAGCCATACATGTACAAGTATGTGGACACAATTTTTAACACAGGAAGAAAGGAAACCATTATTTACCCAGGTTTCCACCTATTTTGAAAATACAAAAAATTTCCAGGCTGGTCCTTTGCTGCAGGTGTCCCCAACCTCCAGGATCTAATGCCTGATGATCTGAGGTGGGGATGATGTAATAATTCCAGACATAAAGTACACAATAAATGTAATGCACTTGAATTACCCTGAAACCATCCTCTGCCTCCTTCAGTCCATGAAAAATTGTCTTCCAAGACGCCAGCTCCTGGTGCCAAAAAGGCTGGGGACCACTGTTGTACTGGAGTTCTTCCTCTATACATCTTCTCAAAACTTGATCTATAAAAGCAGAAATTAAGTTATGGGAGGGAGCTTTAATCTGCCCTTTCCACCGCCCCCCCAACTCTCTAAGATTTCCTATGTTGTACAAACTGAGAAGAATTCATGGAAAAACTCTTACTATTATGCTTTGCACCTTTTTAAACAGGATCCAAACTGAAAAATGGAAGACAGTTTTTTGTGAAAACTTCAAAACAAAGAAAAACCCTACTTTCTTAGATCTCCGGTTGATGAATCCCAGACCTTTGCAACTCTCTTTAATCTACCATTTTTTAAAGTACTTAATTCTGGAAAAAATCATCAAGGAAAGGTTGCATTCCTCTTGAATTTAAGATAAAGGCTAGGGGTGGGGAGGAGGAAGGTACATAAATTTGAAACTTGACTGAAATTTTTCGAGAGATTCTCAGATTTTTTCCTTCCTTTTATTTCTTTATTTGAAGTGAAATTTTTTGAGACTCAAGGCTTAGTTTGTACCAGCATGTGCTGAAATGGCCATTCAGGGTTTTCTCCATTTCTCTTTCTCTTTTCCTTCTTCTTGTCCTTTGGTTCCTCCTCTGACTAACTCCATTCCAAGTCTACATCACAATAAGTTCCCTACATACAAATAAGTTCCTTTTCCAGAGCATGTTCGTAAGTCCAATTTGTTCATAAGTTCAACAAATTTAGCCTACGTATCCAAATAACACAATCAGCTATATGATATTATACTGTAATAGGTTTACTTTTCATGCAAATAATACAGAAAAAACAAACACACACACCAAAAATATTTTTAATGTTACAGTACAGTACTTTGAATAGTACATCTGTATAGTACAATAGCTGGCATACAGGAGCTGGCATTGAGTAAATAGGCAAGAATAGTAAATGACTGGAGGAGGGAGAGGAGGCAGGAGATGGTAGAGCTGAAGGATCTTCAGCAATACGAGATGGAGGACAAGCTGAAATATCACACATGCCTGACCTTGATGGCACAGGTTCTGGCTCTTTACTGGTTTCAATTCTACCTACCCTTCTGAAAAAATGATCCAGTGATGCTTGGGTCCCTCCTGGGCTTGAAATAAAGATACTGTACTACTGCACTAAAGTGTATAAAAGCACAACCCTTTGTCAAGAATGCACGCACGCGACAATGTATGCCAGGCACATGAACTTACACAATTGGACACGCAAGCACATGTTCACATTTTTTAAATTTTGCAACTTCAAAGTTCATTTGTAGGGGACTTACTGTATTTTGTTGCTAAACTGTTTAGTCATTATAAATTTCCATCAGGGCCTCAGCGTTGCTTTCTCATAAGAACCCCGAGGAGCTCACCCTGCCTTCCCCAGACTCGGTGAGGAGAGTTCAGAGGACTCCTCCCGCTTCTTCTCTCATCCTCACTTTTTCTCTAGTCTGCCCCATGAACAGAGAGACCATTGCTCCCACCCTCTTTCCAGGAAACAGAGCTGCTTCTGCAGCTCATTCTGCTGCGAGGAACTTACTCTCAGTGAAAAATGGTGGAACACACTCAAACTTGTCACCGGGCAAAACTGGTAGCTTCTGCAGATGTTTATCTGCACACAGAATCATCCCCTCCACACAAGCACCCTTGGCCACTTCCCAACTCCCACACAGACTCATAACTTAGGACTTGGAGAGTTCTGAGGGAATATCATTTACCCCACATCTTCAGGAATGCATCTAGCAATAACTTCCTCACCCCAAGGAACCAGGTCAGGCATGGTTGAACTTGGAAAATGTTCAAATCAGAACTCTCTTATTCTTAGCGGGTCTCCAAAATGGCATTGAATCAAATTTATGAATTCTCACTGACAGAAAATTCTTGTGTCTCAAATTCTGCCTTTAAAAAAAATTATTTGGATTTAATTAGATCGAGGAGGTAATACAATAATTTGCTTTCTCACAAAGTTGATGCCATTTTGTCTAATGATGTTAATAATTACTCTTCACTAGAAGTATCCATAAGTTAAACATATGTTCTGTTTTCATTCCAATCATTTAGTAAAAAAGAAAAATAAGTTGAGAGAGCTTGAGTTACACTCAAATAACAGAAAAAAAATATTTTCAAGGGATTTCTTTGTAGAAATGTTGATGTACTAGTTCTTAGCTAAGAAGAATCCACTTATGAAAATACTCTTAGTGTCTATGAAACATCATTAAATTCAGGAGAACACTCCTGGGTAAAAATGAATGTATCAGATTGCAATGCTTAACTTCATTTCTATAATTGTTACTGTTCTCACCTTCAAGTCAATATTTCTATGTAAAGAAGAAAGTTGAGAGTTTATTCTATAAAGAATATAGACTATAAAGACTATAAAGAAAGCTGAGTGCCAAAGAATTGATGCTTTTGAACTGTGGTGTTGGAGAAGACTCTTGAGAGTCCCTTGGACTGCAAGGAGATCAAACCAGTCAATCCTAAAGGAAATTAGTCCTGAATATTCATTGGAAGGACTGATACTGAAGCTGAAACTCCAATACTTGGGCCACCTGATATGAAGAACTGACTCCTTGGAAAAGACCCTGATGCTCAGAAGGATTGAAAGCAGGAAGAGAAGGGGATGACAGAGGATGAGATGGTTGGATGGCATCACCAACTCAATGGACATGAGTTTGAGCAAGCTCTGGGGGTTGGTGATAGACAGGGAATCCTGGCGTACTACAGTCCTTGGGATCGCAAGTCAGATATGACTGAGCGACTGAACTGAACTGGACTGAACTGAAAGAAGAAAGAAGTTTCCCTGGATTGTAATGCATTCTTAGGACTTAATCTTGATTATCATATCTGAATGTTATTTCCAAACCTACTGAAAGTAGATAATGACAAAGTCGTCATAACACTTCCTCTTACAGACTAAGCATTTTGTGGTGAGGTTAAAGTTTAAAATTCCTCTCCAGAGTTGTTTTTCATGGATCTTGAATCTAATGCATTTAAATGCATTTAAAGATGATGCAATTTTTTAAAGAATGGATACCAATAATACAGCCTGATTGCATGTGTGTGTGCTAAGTTGCTTCAGTCATGTCCAACTCTTTGTGACTCTAGGCTGTAGCCCACCAGGCTCCTCTGTCCATGGGATTCCCCAGGCAAGAATACTGGAGTGGGTTGCTGTGCTCTCATCCAGGGGATCTTCCTGACCCAGGGATCAAACTCGTGTCTCTTATTTCCTGCATTGGGTTCTTTACCCACTAGTGCTACCTGGGAAGCCAACAGCCTGATTAATGTCTACAAAATAATATTTTCAACTTGAAGAGTCATTAATATAGTCTGGTGAAAACTTGGAATTCAAATATAGGGATATGTCCTAAATGTGATCTCATATAAGGATGCCATGAACATACTCTGTAAATGTGAACTTAGAAATCTTTCTCAGAAAACTTTGTGCAGCTCAGTGCAATTTTGGAGCTTCTGTGATTCCCTGATTATAGCTAAAGTTCCACTTGAGCAGGGTCCTTACAAATTTCTCCATTTTGAAACTGTCTCTAGGAAATAAGGGAATGATGAATGACCTCCAAGTGGGCTGACTGACCTCCATTATGGGCCCCATCATAATCAGAATTCAGACATAGTTGTAGGGTTTATGAAATAGTTTCTTATAACTCCACCACCATGCAGATCCAATAGTGTCAGGTTAAATCAAGAGCAACAGTAACCACAAGCATGCACTTGTGAATGTCTATTCTCATTTATGGCCTGAGAAACAAACAATAACTTGTTTTTGTGGGTCATTATTGTTTGATGTCCATTCTTTAACAGCATATTCATGATTCCTTAATACTTTGATAAAGTTACTGCACTTAAGGGCAAGGTAGTACAAGCACATGTGTATGCTGTGTAAATTTGTAGAAATTTCTCTGGTTAATAAGTTCTAAGACTAGCAAACTAATAAACCTTGTTCTGTTCAGTCATATCAGCATCAAGGACATATATTGAAAAGCTTTATTCTACAAAGTTAAGGACCTTGAGAACTTAGTCTTTAAAACCACATTAGGGGCTACAAAAACAAACTAAATACATTGTACTGATACTATGGTCCTCAGTCATGTCCTACTCTTTGGGATCTCATGGACTGTAGCCCTCCAGGCTCCTCTGTCCATGGGATTCTCCAGGCAAGAATACTGGAGTGGGTTGCCATTTCCTACTCCAGGGGATCTTCCTGACCCAGGGATCGAATTCACAATCTCCAGCATTGACAGTTGTGTTCTTTACCACTGCGCCACTTGGGTATTCTGAGACAAATTAGAATGGTGAGCATGGTGACACACCCTCAGTTCAGTCTGGGGACAATGGAACTTTTTTCCTTCTCTGATAGGTCTTGCCATAATCTTCCCACTTCTGTTTGAGCTAGTCAAAACCCTATTCATTCACCCAACATGATATAGATATAGATAAAGATAAAGATACAGATATAGACTGCTGCTATACTGATGTGTTTCCAAATGTAGGTCTTTCTTGCCTGGAAACTGTAATAAACTGAGTTTTCTCTTTTGGCTGTTTTGTATTCTTAATATCACTTATTCAAACTAGTTAATACTAGAGGAAATCAGCCCTGAATATTCACTGCAAGAACTGTTACCGAAGCTCCAATCCCCTGGCCACCTGATGTGAAAGCCCGACTCATAGGAAAAGACTTTGATGCGGGGAAAGATTGAAGGCAAAAGGAGAAGAGGGCAGCAGAGGATAAGATGATTGGATGGCATCATCAACTCAATGGACATGAGTTTGAGCAACTTCCAGGAGATAGTAAAGGACAGGGAAGCCTGGTGTGTTGCAGCCCATGGGGTCACAAAGAGTCAGACACAACTGAGTGACTGGACAAAAAACAATGCCTGCGTCTCTGTTCATCTATGCTCTGTGTGCTTCTTCACATTCACTAATGGCTTGGGTTTGAATGGCTACTAACTCCATTCATCTCTGAATAGCTTTTGGAAATCTCTTTCCCAGTGGCTTACTCCAAGACACAAAAGTCTGATTGCCCCATCTTATTTTTTTGAAGCAGAGCTACAGTCAGAGATTATAGATTGGCTGCCCTTGAGGTTCTTGTCAGTTCCCTCCCCAGAACAGAAGAGAAAGGGTTAAGAAATGATCCTGTGGTGGGGGAAAAAATGCACCACCTGGAATGGAGATGCTGTGTGAGGAATCTCTCCCCAGGAGTGCACATGGGTGGTGGGTGATGCCCTAAACCATGTCAACCACAATCCTCAATCGGAAATCTGAGTCACTAAAAGTCAAATAACTCCTCATAAAACCAGCAGGAATGTAAATGTTAAAAATCATAAAAAGCAAAATATACCATCTGGTTGTTACATTCTAAGCATTTTACTGAGGAATGGATTTTTTAAATATAATTAATGCTCAAAATCTAATGTCATTCACAGCATATCACTCTTCTCTCTTCATCTCTATTCTCCCCAAACCTTCAATAAATTCGTTAAAAGTTCTCTTTATTTTTAGTCTTACCTTACAGCTTCTTTTCCCGTCCACCCCATTCTCACCGATTTCCTGGATTCCAAGGACACCTGGACTCCATGGGCCTGGGAGTCCAGAGAAGGGACACATGGCTTCTTCTCTCCTACCAGGCAAGTCCTAAACAAGCTCCGTCTGAAAAAGGGACCAGATGTCCCTCTTTCTGCCTAATGGGAAAAATATTCTTAAATATTGAAGAAATGAGAAAAGGGAATTTCCAGGCAGTCCAGTAGTCAGGACTCTGTACTCTTCTTGCTGAGGGCACATGTTTGATCCCTGGTTGGGGGACTAAGGTCCCACAAGCCATGTTGCACAGCCAGAAGAGAAAAAAAATGGTGAGAAATCAGCATAGAGATAAAAATTCCAAACCAGATCAGTACCGAAGATGTTACCTGGCCAGTTTCTAAAAAAAATGTGACACTGATTTTTTTTTTGGCCCTGCAGCATGTAGGATCTTAGTTCCCTGAGTGTGTGTGTGTGAAAGTCACTCAGTCATGTCTGACTATTTGCAACCCGATGGACTGTACCCAGGCTCCTCTGTCCACGGAATTCTCCAGGCAAAAATGCTGGGAGTAGGTTGTCATTCCCTTCTCCAGGCCATCTTCCCAACCCAGGGATCGAACTCAAGTCTCCCATACTGCAGACAGATTCTTTACCATCTGGGCCACCAGTGAAGCCTTAATTCCCTGACCTGGGATCAAACTCATGCCCCCAGCATTGGAAACATGGAGTCTTAACCACTGGACCTCCAGGGAAATCACTGTGACATCGACTGTACTGAAGATGACCTTGAAGAGAATACTGACTTTCATTCACTCAGCATCACATATCAAGCCTTTCCATGAATTCAGAATGGCAGGACCTACTGAGTTAGACAGGGCAGTCCCTGGTCTTAAAGAACTTCCCCCAGCAGTTGAAAGAGCTTATTGCAGTTTAACATCCACACAGAAAAAGAAGTTTTTGCAGAGTGCAGTAGCAGCTTGGGACATCTGAGCACACAGTCCTGAGTATTCAGGAAAGGTTTCACCAAGCTGGTATCATGTTTGGTGTATGGAGGATATGGAAGAATTCCCCAGGCAGGGAACAGAGAAAAGAGAGGAAAGGAGTAATCTTGGTGCAAAGATAAATATGTATAAGAGAGCCCATGTACCTAAATACACTGATGCCTTGTAGTTTAGAAGCGTGGTGGAAATTTTAGAATGGATGACCAGGAAAGGGGTAGGAACTGCAACGGGAAGTGTGGACTGAAGCCAGATGGTAAAGGTCCCAGGTAAGCAGCAAGTGTCTACACTGACCTCATAGTTGCTGAGAGACACAAGAGAAAGATGAACAGATTTGGGCTCAGGGAGTCCAGGACATGAGTCAATGAAAGCTGGGAAGGGTCTACCAGTGGAAAATCACATGGCAGCCTTCACATCAGTTCATGTGAGAATTCAGGGAGGCCTGAAACATGGCTCCGACCTGAGTGGGTTTCAAGGGAGAGAACTGAGACTTTGGAGGCAGAATTGAGAAACACTTTGGAGGAAGAATAAACTGGATTTTTCTCACTGGGCAAGAAGAGAAGCATGCCATCTACTTAACCTGGGTCTCCTTGCTTGATTGAACAAGCGTTAATGATGCTATTAAGTGAGTTACTTGAAGGAGAAAAAAACAGAGTTGGAAGAGGTTTGGAGAATTTGGGTTAAAGAAAGGAGCTGAGTGGGATGTGGGGGTGAAAAATCAGGCCAGACCACCTTGCGACACCACTAAAAACTTTCCTTGAGTTATACCCATAAAATGCATTAATGGTATGGTGTGCAAATTACCTCTCAATAAAGCTGAACTTCCCTGGTGGTTCAGTGATAAAGAATCCACCTGCCAATGCAGGAGACCCAGGTTTGATCCCTGGATGGAGAAGATCTCCTGGAGGAGGAAATGGCAACCCATTCCAGTATTCTTGCCTGGAGAATTCTATGGACAAAGGACTCTGGCGGGCTACAGTCCAGGGGATTGGACATGACTGAATGACTGAGCACAAAGCTGTTAAAAAAAAAAAAAATATTAGTCAAGCCAGGAAGAATCCACAGGAGTGATAGAGCAGGGGTACCTGAGCTGGAGGCAAATACCCTGCAGATGTTTCCTTACTTTTCTTGTTTTATGATTCCTATTATTCCTTATTCTATTTCCCAGCTCTAGCTTCCTAGAGCTTTTTTAATTCCCACCAGAAAGGGCCGGAAACCCATTTTTAACAGACCTTAAATTCTGACGACTCTGAGTCAGTAATAAATCCACGTACTCACATTTCTCATAAAGGGAACTTGTGCCTGGAAAGAAATGCTAATTTGTGCTTGATGGAGCCCATGCAGAATGTCACAGAGTGTAATGCGCTGCAATGAAGTGCAATGTTTCATTTGCTTGAGTTTTGTAAAGGATTGTGAACAGGCATATCAAGGAGTCTTCAGAGTGAAGCTTTTAATCTGATGCAGCACAAATGTATGTAAGTATTAAAATATTTGTTGATAAAAGATTCTTTATGTTGGAATTTTGTATTTTTACACCAGTAGTTGGAGAAGGAAATGGCAACCCACTCCAGTGTTCTTGCCTGGAGAATCCCAGGGACGGGGGAGCCTGGTGGGCTGCCGTCTATGGGGTCGCACAGAGTCAGACACGACTGAAGCCACTTAGCAGCAGCAGCAGGTAATAAAGTACTGGTATACTAACTGATGGGCTTCGCTGATCACTCAGAAGGTAGAATCTGCCTGCAATGCAGGAGACCTGGGTTCGATCCCTGGGTTGGAGATCTTCACTTCAGTATTTTTGCCTGGAGAATCGCCATGGACATATATATATGTACATATACACACACGTTTGACGACAGTAAGTTTTCTTCAAAAAAAAAAAAAAAAAAAAGAGTGATATTAGCACCAAAACAGTCTATTTAAAAAAAAAAAAAAAGAACACATGGAATCAACTAATCTTTGATAAAAGTGCCAAAAATACACAAGCAAGAAAAAAAAAATCTTTCTGAGAAATGCTATTGGGAAAACTGGATATCCACATGCAATATAATGAAACTGGACCTCTGTCTTATACCACTTAGAAAAATTAATTTGAAACGAATTAAAGACTTAAATGCAAGACCTGAAACTATAAAACTCCCAAAAAGAAAACATTGGGGAAAAGCTCCTTGACATTGGTCTTAGAAAAGACTGTGTTTTGGATATGACATCAAACGCACAGGCAACAAAAGAAAAATAAACTGGACTGTATTGAAGTAAAAAGTTGCTGCCAGAGCAGAGGAAATCATCAGGAAAATGGAAAGGCTACTTACAGAGTGGCAGAAAGTATTCGCAAACTGAATATTTGATGAAGGATTAATACACAAAATATATAAGGAAATTAATATACAACTCAATAGCAAACAAAAAGCAAATAATCTGAGTGAAAAATGGACAAAAATCCAAATAGAAACATTTCCAAAGAAGCCACACAGAGCCAGCAGGTACATGAAAAGGTGCTTAGCATCACTAATCACCAAGGAAATGCAAATTAAAAAAAATATTCACATAAGTGTCAGTGAGGATGAGAGAAAAGGTAACCCTCATACACTGTTGATAGGAATGTAAATTGGTACAGCCACTAAGGAAAAAGTATGGAATTTCTTCAAAATAATTAAAAGTAAAATTAATATATGATCCAGCAATAAATGCATAATATAACTAATATAAAATACATTAATATTTACTATATAAAATAAATTAATTTAAACTTTTTGATTTAAAATTTAAGGGAAAAAAGAAGTTAATCAGAGTGATTCTATTAAAATACAGGTCAGATCATTGTCGTGACTTTCTCCTGCTGGAAGATTTCCCATCTCATCTAGAATAAAAGCCAAGGGCCTTGACCTGATCTCTGGCCCCTCCTGCCGCATTGACCTTCCTGACATCCAGTTCTCTACCCCTGCATCATCCGCTCCCATGACTCTGCTCTCCATGGACCTTGAAGATGGCACTCCTCCCGTTTGGCCCTGACTCCTGCAGTGCCCCCTCCCCAGGAAGCTCTGGGGCTGGGTACCACCTGGGCAGCTCCCTCACTTCCTTCAGGTCTTGGTGGCCTCGCCCCTGGTCTTCCCTGTCCTTCTCCCCTGCTCTATGCCTCCTCACAGCAACCATCCCCTCCAAGGACCACATTACTATTTATTCGGTTTCCTGCCCTCTTTCTCATCCATGAATGATGCACCCTGGAGGCAGAGATGTGTGTTTCGTTCATTTGTGTGGCATTCACACCCAGAAGAATGCCTGTCACATAATAAGCTGTCATAAATATTTTTAAATGAATGAAAGAATTATATTCCTTAAAGTTTGGTTGATACATAGGTATCAGTAAGTATTCTATAAGTCAATACATTCTGGAGAACTAAAAATGATTTTTCTCATTAACAAAGTTGTTGTTCAGTCGCTCAGTTGTATCTGACTTTTTGTGACCCCATGGACTGCAGCATGCCAAGCTTCCCTATCCTTCACCATCTCCCGGAGCTTGCTCAAACTCATGTCCATTCAAGAAGAGTTACAACGTTATTTTTAATTAAGATTTCATCTCTTTGAAGTGGTGAGACTTCGTTATGAATCTTAAGATTAATACTTAAGATGATATGCACTCTATAAAAGAAATGTGTGTACAAATGTGTTTTGATCCAGCCTGTGGTTCACTGCTATTAACAACCACAAATGTATCTTTAAGGCAGTAACTCAGACAGTGGTTAATACTGATATTTTATGTATATTTCTATATAAAAATAATTTCTAAATACAAATAATCTTAGTGAAGTTTCTTGAATTCTTCTGCATTGGCACATCTTTCTTTAAACATTCTTATGGTTTTAGACATGGAACAACAGACTGGTTCCAAGTTGAAAAGGATTAGGCCAAGGCTGTATATTGTCACCCTGCTTATTTAACTTATATACAGAGTACATAATCATGTGAAATGCCAGCTGTGAAGTACAAGGAGAAATATCAATCACCTCAGACATGCAGATGACACCACCCTTATGGCAGAAAGTGAAGAACTAAAGAGCCTCTTGATGAAAGTGAAAGAAGAGAGTGAAAAAGCTGGCTTAAAATTCAACATTCAAAAAGTGAAGATTATGGCATCTGGTGCCATCACTTCATGGCAAATAGGGAAAAACTGGAAAGCGCGGCAGACTTTATTTTCTTGGGTTTCAAAATCACTGCCAATGGTGACTGCAGCCATGAAATTAAAAGACACTTGCTCCTTGGAAGAAAAGCTATGACCAACCTAGATAGCATCTTAAAAAGCAGAGACATTACTTTGCCAACAAAGGTCCGTCTAGTCAAAGCTATAGTTTTATGATGCGAGAGCTGAACCATAAAGAAAGCTGAGCGCCGAAGAATTGATGCTTTTGAACTGTGGTGTTGGAGAAGACTCTTGAGAGTCCCTTGGACTGCAAGGAGATCAAAGCAGTCTATCCTAAAGATTAGTCCTGAGTGTTCATTGGAAGGACTGATGTTGAACGTGATGCTCCAATACTTTGGCCACCTGATGTGAAGAATTGACTCATTGAAAAAGACCCTGATGCTGGGAAAGATTGAAGGCAGGAGGAGAAGGGCAGGATAGAGGATGAGATGGTTGGATGGCATCAATGACTCGATGGACATGAGTTTGAGCAAGCTCCGGAAGGTTGGTGATGGACGGGGAAGCCCAGCATTCTGACTTCCATGGGGTCGCAAAGAGTTGGACATGACTGAGCAACTGAACTGACTGACTGATGTTTTTCCTCATGTGTTGGACTGTTTGTATTGCTCCATTGTTAACCCTGAATGCAGAGAATATCTTGTTTCCCTTGCAGTATTTTCACAAGTTCTACCAAGTAAATTAAATCCAGCTCATAATGTAGGTTGCTGAATGTTGAAAGCACATAAGGCCAAGACCGAGAAAGCACCTTTGTTCAACATTATTGGCATAGTCCCCAGATGTGATGAGTTTGACTTGCTCACAGTTTTTTTGTCCAGGGCTAACTGCTTAAAGAAATAAATAAATAACAGGCAATCCTTGGCATCTATACTGTTTGAAAAAAATTAATTGCTCTAAATATAGCAGAACACATATACATATGCACATACCCATTTTTAAAAAATATAAATTTATTTATTTTAATTGGAGGCTAATTACTTTACAATATTGTATTGATTTTGCCATACATCAATATGAATCTGCCACAGGTGTACTCGTGTTCCCCATCCTGAACCCCACTCCCACCTCCCTCCCCGTACCGTCCCTCTGGGTCATCCCAGTGCACCAGCCCCAAGCATCCTGTATCCTGCATCGAACCTGGACTGGCGATTCATTTCATATATGATATTATACATGTTTCAATGCCATTCTCCCAAATCATCCCAGCCTCACATACCCATTTTAATGAGATCTTCTATTTCAGACTCTAAAGAACATCTGGTTCATTTGGGAACATATATCATGATCTTAAGAACGTGGAGTGGTCAAGGCCCAAGAGGCTAAAATGCCATGGAAAGTATATTTAGCATTATTGGAAATGCATTTTATTGCAAAAGAGTATAAAGATTTATGACTGAGTCATGAAGATTAGCGGTACAGTTTTCTCACTTTATTTCACAAATAAATCATATCAATATTGGCTTTATAAAACACCAGCAAGATACTGTATAATTTTTAAGTTACATAACAAATAGTGACTGGAAACATTACTAAACCAATTAAAATTCACATTCAAAATTCCCTAGTAAATTTACCTGTAATTATTTGAGAGGTCTGAGAAGGTTTCTATCTTGTTGACCTGAATTTAACTACCTCTTAATGTATTTTATGCACCTATGTTCAAAATTTTAAGAAGTTCCACATAGATTATTAATCATTAAGTTTTATTTTCACCCACTAGTTGAAAGGCATATGGAAGCAAGGAGAAGCAACAAAGAGTAAAAGTTTGCTATGCATTCTTCCACATCCTGAATCCAAGAGTGTAAATACTGTTCATTTAGAAATCCACTCTTTCAGGATCATCTTTCTGGGCATAAATAAGAGATGCCTGATATGATACAGACAAAGCGAGCCAGCCAGCAGCAGGGCAATTAACTAAATGTCCATTATGAAAAGCAGATTTTTTTCTGACAGATTATAAGGAAGAAATATTGCAGCACTTATCACAACTATTCTGACTTCAAATTTTATTATATAATTTCTTTTTTTTATGAGTTTTAAGATCATGGGTGGAATTCTAGTGTGATTCTCAGAGCCCTGTGGTCAGTGCGGTGTCAGAAAGGTTTTTAGAACCAGTTTTAACTGCACCTTCTGCCCAACTGAGCTCTGCAAACACCATCTGTAGGCTCCTTTGCCCAAAATTAAGTCCATTTGCTCCTTTTAGGGAGGTATATAAGACTTTCAGATTTCCCAGGTGGCTCAGTATAGAGCATCTGCCTGCAATGCAGGAGACCAGAGTTTAATCCCTGGGTTGGAAAGATCCCCTGGAGGAGGGCATGGAATCCACTCCAGTATTCTTGTCTGGAGAATCCCGTGGACAGAGAAGCCTGGTGGGCTACAGTCTAAAAGGTTGCCAACAGTCAGACATGACTGAAGTGACAAACACACATGCATGAGACTTGCAGAAATACCATGTAGAACAGGGACAACACGTCTTCAACAATTCTAAATTCAGATAAGAATACTGTCTTACTGTGAGCATCCAATTATAAAGCCAGGACCTTCTCAGGAAAAAATATATTAAGTCCCTAAATATAAATATCCCAGGAGCAAGTTACCTCTTCCATGACTTTTCTGCCAACCTCTCAGCCTCTGTCTGACCACCACTTGGCTCCCTAGCTAGTACTGTCACGGGAAGTCACTGACCAGCAAGAAGCATCTGAGAAGCAAAAACGGAGAGGACCCTCCAAGTCTATTCTGGGAAGGTTTCCATAGGCTTTCTGTTGCTGAGATGGGTGCCCCTACTCCCAGTGAAAGTGAAAGTCGCTCAGCCGTGTCCGATGCTTTGCGACCCCATGGACTACACAGTCCATGGAATTCTCCAGGCCAGAATACGGGAGTGGGTAGTCTTTTCCCTCTCCAGAAGATCTTTCCAACCCAGGGGTTGAACCCAGATCTCCTGCATTGCAGGTGGATTCTTTACCAACTGGCCACAAGGGAAGCCCAAGAATACTGGAATAGGTAGCCTATCCCTTCTCCAGCAGATCTTCTTGACCCAGGAATTGAATCAGGGTCTCCTGCATTGCAGGTGGATTCTTTACCAACTGAGCTATCAGGGAATCCCCCACCCCACTCCCAGAGTCTCACCAAATATTATTCCTCTATGTTCTGCCCTCTGACTTTTCAGAAACAAGACCAACACCACAGAGTTGATAGACTGAATATATACGGTCCCTGGGGTGATCCTGGGCTATTTTTCTTCTCCAGAAATATCTCTCCTCTATCCCCTTAAGGCAATTGACATTTCACCATCAAAGAAAACTTCACTCATTTGTGCTCAGTTGTGTCCGACTCTTTGCAACCCTATGTACTGTAGGACTGTAGCCCGCCAGGCTCCTCTGTCCATGGGATTCTCCAGGCAAGAATACTGGAGTGGGTTACCATTTCCTACACCAGGGGATCTTCCCAATGCCAGGATCGAATCTGCATCTCTTGCACTGCAGGTGGATTCTCTACCACTGAGCCACCAGAGAAGCATTACAAATCCAACAGAGATAGGGAATAACTCATATGTTAAAAGGCCAAGTTGCCAGGCTTCTCATTGAACAAGGAAGGGCCCAAGCACCACTTGGCTCATCTCTTCCCAAATTTCCATGCATATCCCAAGATAATATCCACCAAAAAAAAAAAAAAGGCATGAAATTGTATATCTTCATTTTATCAGTTTTTTTTTAATGTGGACCATCTTTTTAAAGTCTTTATCAAATTTGTTACAATATTGCTTCTGTTTTTTTGTTTTGCTTTTTTTGGCCCCAGTGCATGTGGGATCTTAACTCCTTGACCAGGGTTCGAACCCTCAACTCCTGCATTGGAAGGTGAAGTCTTAACCACTGGACCACTAGGGAAGTCCCTGCATCTGCATTTTAAACTAAGAATGACAGAACATGATATGCCAAGATTCTAGGCCAGACTTTTACTCACTACTATTAGGGCTCAGCTAAGAAAATGAATAATTGGTAACCCTACACTCAAACCAGTACAGCATGGTTGGGAGAAGCAAAAATGCGGATTTCCACTGCTTCATTCATTTTAAACGTCCATCCCTCCCACCCACCAGAAACTGAAACTTCAAGTACAAAGTACAGAGGGCATCACAGAAGGCAAACAAACTTTAAGGGGGGAAAAAAGAACATTAAAGACAAGAGAAGAGAGAAAAGACCTCAAAAGAAATGCGTGCTAAGGAAATTTTGTCCTTTGTGTACCCGGCCTGGAACAAAAAGAGATACTTTCTAAACAACAAGAAGGCGGTGGGCAAAAGAAAGTAATACACATCTCACCTCTCACCTCAGTCTAAAAGAAAGGTACTAAATAAATACTGCATCAGTCAGGACTCTTTCTGTTGGCAATGACAGAAACCTGAATCATAGTTAAGCCAGAGGGAAGTTTACCGGCTCAGATGTCTCCAGTCTAGGAAGCGCAGAGGTAAAGCTGGTTCCTGGGGGCCTGATTCCACATCTAAGCATCTCTCCCTCCCTCCCATCCTTCCCTCCTCCTCTCATTCTATCTTTCCTCCCTCCCTCTCTTCCTGTCTCCTTCTCCTCCGCCCCAGCCCTCTTCTCTCTGCCCCTTTCTTCATCTTTCCTCACTCCACCTCAGCTTTGTCCTAAGTGCAGTCAGAAAACTCCACATACAGTGAAAACAAGCTTCCAGCAGCCCTGGGCTCATCCCAAGGGTTTTAACAGGAGAGAGAAGATGTCTTCCTGGCCAGCTCCATTTTCATCTTGAAGGACACTGAGAGGCTTGGCTTGGTGTACAGGCACATCTCGGTGACAGGGGAGACAGTAACATGACCAGCATGGCTTGGATCACATGTCTCTGTCACCATGGTGGGACTGAGAGAGTAGGAGTCACCCAAGGAGAGGGAAACACTTTAGAAGAAAGAGTGAAAAAAATCACACAGTGTTTAGTGCAAATGTCTGCAAAGCATCAGAACTTGTGCTAGCCTCCTCTCCAGGTATAGATTTTTTTTCATAACTTTATTGTCACATCATTGAAATATTAAATATCACATATTAAAACACACAATTAGATCAATTTTGACATATGCATAACCCTTGAAATCATCACATAATCAAGACAATGAACATTTCTATCATCCAAGATTTGTCATACAAAAGGGCTGCTTCGTCACTTTTGCATTTCAAATCCTACACAAAAATATCTCTTGCAGCCCACCCAGACTGGAAATATTCAGGGAAGGGGGTTCTGGGAAACAATTCAACCTGCACAAGTTGACACATTATAAAACCACACCTTGTCCACTTGCCATACACATGTCTTTAAGCCACACTTAATTTCCAAACAGAAATGATAGCAAAGTCATATTTCTACTGAACATGCGGCATACAACAAAAGCAGGGTAATCCTTTACCCAAAAATGAATGCAAAAATCCTCCTTTGTCTGATGTCAATCTCTCTTCTTAACCACCTGTCTTCTTCCAGATGACTTCCACTCCTTATTTGCTATGTAAGTAATGTAAATACTGAGCTATAAAGTAAACTACTATTATGTTAGGATATTGGGAAAGGAGAAGAAAAAATTATTGGTTAATACAAATAATTGTATTCAATTAAGGAAAAATGCTCAACTATCACAATACTCAGTTCTCTAAATAGTACATGGTCATAGCTAGCAATTACAATAAGTTCTTCTACTGTGAGTGCTAAGTCGCTTCAGTTACCCCATGGACTGTAGCCCACCAGGCTCCTCTGTCCTTGGGATTCTCCAGACAAGAATACTGGAGCGGGTTGCCATTTCCTTCTCCAAGGGATCTTCCTGACCCAGGGATCCAACCCACGTCTCTTAAGTCTCCTGCGTCGGCAGGTGGGTTCTTTACCACTAGCGCATTAATTATAACAAGTTCTACTATCAGCCAAAGTTCCCTTTGCGTCCAGGTTATACACCACTGGTGATGCCTGTGCCCCTCTGTGTGACGCAAACCTTCACTCCCAAATGGTCTGGTCACTAGAAATCTTGCCTGAATTGGGTTTCTGTAGTTTCCACTAACTTAACTCTGAGGACAGAAAAATACTAAGAAGTGCCCCAGGGAACTGTCTGCATTACAGACACGTTCCTCCTTACCTCCTCTGTGGAGTAGAACCCAATTATTCCTTTTGGTCATGATTAATCATTCCAGCCAGTGTAGTAACTGCCTTCTTTGCCTGTTGCTTCACTAGCTAGAGCATCACAAAGTGGCCAGGTGACAGACTTGATTTCTGGTTTAGTGGAATTACTTTTGTTTCCCCTGATGCCAGGATTTCTCCCTTTGGAATTTCCATTTCCATATAAAAAGTCTACATTTGAAGAAACAGGAAGTGCATATTTTTCTCATGGATCACCACAAGTCAGACATTTCTAATCTCTGATTCCTGAATGCCTGAATCCTGGGTATGGAAGGAACAACTGATTAGGAATTTATACTGCATCCTAGAGGAAAGTTCCCCAGCTCCCCAAAGTGCTGCTATAATATATAACTGATGCTGTGAGTTAAGTCTTCAAAAGGCCAGTTCACAAGGTGCTTCAGGATGGTGGGGACATAGTAAAACCAGTGAATTCTGTGAGCCAGGGCCCAGAAGAGCACTGCATTTGCTATGAAGTAAATTCCTTATCAGATGCAGTTGTTATGGAGTCCAATCTCGCTCTGCTCACTCTATGACAGGGCAATGAGTCAGAGAGGAGGTATTGAGGCAAGGAGTACCTCTTTAAGATGACAGCACACTGCTGCCAGAGTCCTTCGTAGATCAGAGCTGAGCAGGCAGGTGAGGAAACAAAGTAAAAAGGCCATTAATCTTGCAAACATCTCCTAGAATGCAAGCCTCAGGCAGGAACCGTGTTCTTTTCTTCCTTCCTGCCATCTACAGGTAGACAGGATTCTAAACAAAGGCACTTTAGTTTAACAGTCTGGCAGAGGGGCAGGATTCTCTGAGGCAGGCCATTCTGTATGATTAAAACGACAAAGGCAAAGGAAAGCAAGTCAAAGGAACAGCTCCAACATGAAGTCAGAATTGGCTTTTCCCTGCAACACAATGTTATGTGAAACACCATGACGGGGAAAAGGCATTCTGTAGGTTCATGGATAGTGGTTTTGACAGAAGCACTGCACGCAGAGAAGGTAAATCTGTATCCAGAGTAAGTGCCTACTGAAGTGAGAACAAAGCCCTGCCCCTTCTGTGATGGACATACTTCAAGCAATCAAGCTGCCACCAGGTAGCTGGCTGACGACCATGGAGAATGGGCCACGGCTGGTCCTCAGGGTTAGTCTCTGCCACAGGTTGGATACTAACAATGGCTGTAGTCATGCCAGTATTGGTGAACAAAAGTCCTTGTTACTGAGCCCAGGCAGAATTTCCATCCCTACCACTAGGGCCATTTTCTTCACGAGCCCACTGGGTGATGAAAGTAGGGATTGGAGAATGAGCCTGACTGGTATCTACAGAATGGGTTGTCCTCTTCACCTGATTATTAAACTCCTCTCTAAGATCACCCTTTGTGAGCGCTCACATATAGACGCACATTTATGCGCCCATTCACAGGCCTATCCTCTCCCCCTTCCCCTTGCGGTTGGCATTTGCACCATCCTGAGAGCCAGAACCTCCCTAAATCTTGTACACCAGGCAACTCACTCACCTTGTCTTACCATCATCCTGACCCAGGCTCACATCTCCAAATTTTTGAAAGACCAAGAAAACCCTATTTTACACCTTCTAGCATATAATTTTTTAGAAATTGAGGAAAAGGGGAAAGATGCCAGAAGACTGAAGAGGAAGAACTATTGACCAATCCTGCCCACAAATTCTAGAAGTTACTGACTCACCATAACCTCTAGAGCATACCAGGCTGGGTAGTTTGGAGATTTTATGCTGAAAATAATAGACAGTCATCAAAGAGGTTTAAATTTATTTAAAAAAAAGGCTGATGTCACTAGAGTAGCCGGACACGGCTCAGTGACTAAACAACAACCACCAAAAATTCGCAGGAGCCTCCCTGATTGCAGTGTGGACCGTGGAACAAAGGGGAAAGGATTGGAAATGGAAAGACACATGCTCTTCCTGAATGAGCTTAGAAGAAGTGGTGGTCACTGTGTCTCAATAAAGTTTATCAGAAGAGAAGTAGTGGTCAGTTCTCATGCTAGCCTAGTCTAGGTTTGGGGGTAGGGGTATTGTTGGAGTAGCTGAAAGAGAAGTTGTAAAGATGAGATAATAATCGCTGAGTCCTAGACAAATATGTAGATAACTAAGAGATGAGAAAAAAGGGAAGGCAAATTCTAGGTAAAGAGTGAGCTGACAATAGATATCTAGCCTAAGAATTATCAGAGTATATACAGCCCTGTTAATATGACCCAGGACAAGATAATCTCAAGGAAAATCGGCCCCTGGGGAAGAAGTAACTCTTTTCATTGAACCCTGGGATATTCTACTGCACGCAATGCCGCTCACCTATACAGCTGAGCACTAACTGTTCTATTTCATCTTGTGGGAGGAGGGCACAGCAACCCCCTCCGGTGTTCTCGCCTGGAGAATCCCATGAACAGAGGAGCCTGGTGGGCTGCGGTCCACGGGGTTGCAGAGTCAGACACGACTGAGGGACTGACACATATCGTGTTGTGGTCCCCAAGCAATTAACTCATTGAACTTCTCTGTGGCCCAGGTTTCTCTTATGCACAAAACTTTGGAGATTGTTTAGAGGACTATGTAAAATTTAACCTCATGCCTTTGTGTATTATTAATTGCTCTTAAATGGCAGTTATATTTATTATAATTATTAATAATGGCAACATGAGGAAATATATAGTCATGTAAATCTGTGAATCCCTCCCCAAAATGGATCCACTAATTAACGGATGTTACCCTGAAATAGGATTTTGAATTGATTCTTTCTTTGGGTTATACTTGGTTTGGTCCTATTCGGATTATTAGCAATACCATCAATGAAAATATAATAGAAGTCAATTAAATTTACGAAATGATATCAAGCTGGGAGATAAAGCAGGTTTGATAGTAAACCAGAATTCAAAACAGAAGCAAAAATGGTGGCAGAGTAGACCATTAGATGCAGTTTTTTGAGATTTTATTTTTTAAAAATAAGCCTACATCAATTTTCTTTTTATTCTTCAAACATGCTGACTTGATTCCTATATTATGGCCTTTGCATTGGTTTTCTCCTTGCCAGAAATGTTACACTCACTTGGTTGGCTTCAGTGTGCCATTCAGATCCCTGCTCAAAATCAACTCTTTTCTTTTTCTGAACTTTTTATTTTGTATTGGAGTTTAGCCGATTAACAATGTCATGGTAGTTTCAGGTGAACAGCAAAGGGACTCAGCCATACATACACATGTATCCATTCTCCCCCAAACTCCCGTCCCATCCAGGCTGCCACACAGCATTGAGCAGAGTTCCTTGTGCTATACAGTAGGTCCTTACTGGTTATGCATTTTAAATATAGCATAGCGTACATGTCCATCCCAAACTCTGCACTATGCTGTGCGTAGTCACTCAGTCGTGTCCGACTCTTTGTGACATTATGGACTGTAGCCTGGGGGGCTCTTCTGTCCATGGAATTCTCCAGGCAAGAATACTGGAGTGGGTTGCCATGCCCTCCTCCAAGAGATCTTCCTGACCCAGGGATCAAACCCACAGCTCTTACAGTGCAGGTGGATTCTTTACCACTGAGCCACTAGGGAAGCCCCTATATTGTCTTAGGTCTTAGCTCAATTGCCATTTCCCCTTTTAGACCTTCCTGAAGACATGACCAACAACTCCACACCTTCATAGCCACTAGATTTTTCTGCTCTTTGAAACAAACACACTCACCATCATCTGAAATTATCTTACATGTTTATTATCATATTATTTGAAGATTTTTGTTTCCCACAAGAATACAGTACAAAAACTTTGTCTCCTTGCTTCCTGTTGTATTATCAGAGACAGAAACTTTGCCCTCTATGTTGGTTGAACAAACAAATGAATTAATGAATAAATGAATGAGTGAACTCTTTTTATGAAGCACCCAGACTTTCAGCATTTTCCTTGACTGCCTTCCTCCTAATTCTGACTTACTATTGTAAAAACAATATCACGTAATTTATGTTTCTGGTTTGTTGAGTATATAACCACTAAGGTCTCATCTTGCTTGGTGAGTTCTGTAACTCTACTTATATACAATCAGACAACAATTACCTTCAGCATATAAATGTTTTAGATTCTTTCCTCTTTGGTTGGTCATATTGTTATAAATGATTGGAAGGATTTGTTGTTTGAAGAAGCACCAAAGACACTTCATACTTGTTGCCTTCCAAATAACCTTATACATACCTGAAATTTCTCTTGCATAAAATATTATTCTTATCATCTCTTTTAAGAGTTTTGAAGCTTTCCTTATCACTGCAAGGAAAGAAATCCAAGTAAATTAAAAGGAACAGAAGCTGGAAATATGCAGGCATATTTGTGGCTGGAGTCATTCCACTCCTTGTACATTATGTGGTTTACCTCAGCGTGTGGAAAAATACAGTAAGTGCTTCATTGTATGGGGGGTAGTTGTATTGTGTAACTTAGATGGTTTATTCTTTCTTGGAAATATTTTATGATAAACACATAATATGCTGAAATCTTTTCTGAATAATTAATGTCTACTTGCTTAAAGAAACAATTGTTATCTTCAAAAAGTATGTTTCTGCTTGCTCTACCTTTACTAAAAGCCTTCACTAAAAACGTTCCAATCCCATAAATGTCAGGGGAAAATGCCTTTAGGTTTAGTGAAGTCATTTATGCATAGGAATATATGGAATAAGTAAGACTTGCCCATCGAGAGAGACAAAAGGAAGAAATCTGAGTTATAAATATATTAGACTTGCTTACAACAGGAAATTTTCAACTTTTCTATTCCAGATAACATTTCTCTGCTATTACTGGGTGGGGGTAAATTAATGTGTACAATGTATACAGAGTTTTCTGTTACATGTATCACATTCTTCAATATGAACTATTTAAAAATAAAATCAGGGCCTCTCCCGGCAATCTAGAGGTTAAGACTGCTCATTCCAGTGCAGGGGTGTGGGCTCAATTCCAGGTCGGGGCACTAACATTCCATAGGCTTTGCAGCCAAAAACAGAAGCAGTATTATAACAAATTCAATAAAGATTTTTAAAATAGTCCACATCAAAACCAAAAAATCTTTAAAAAAAATAAAATGATTAAAATCATGAAAATATTTGGTTTAGTTTCTGACACTCTTACTAGTGTCATCAGCTTCACTAACAAGAAAAAGAAACACTTCTTTTGTATTTAGTCTTGCGATCTACTTCTCTTCAAGATCTACTGCTTTATTTTTCTCTCCAATCTTAAGAATTTATGGGAACTTAAAAAATTCCTATGTCTGTAATATTCTGATTTAGGCATTCTAACTTAATTATAAAATTAAGAGGACTTCAGAAGCATAAACTGAAACTTCTTCTTATTCCAAATGCTCACAGTTGTTTTGTATGTACAATTTCAAAACATCTGTTTTATATAAAAATTTGTTGAATATTAAATCATATAATTATGATTCATAATACTGTATACTTCAACTAATCTTGTCTTTACTTGTACATTATAAAGTCTTATTTTATCATTTAGTCATGTTGATCAATAGAGGTCAAAGATACTCAACAATAATACTCTATATTAAAGTTAGAGATAAAGGAACAGTGTCTCTCATATGAATATCTAGAATCTTCTGAAACACTGTTTAGAAGCAAGAAACTGTTGGTGTGTTATTTGTCATCCACTAATGATTGTTACTGTCTCACTTCCAAACTCCTTTAATAAATCTCTAATAAATCTATCATAGTCTCTTCAGAGAAGTTATCAGTTTTTTTCTAATTTATGCCTTATTTATATTATAATTGTAATTTCTCGATGAGAAAAACCCTACGCTCCTCTTCGTAATCATCCCATGATATAAAGTCCTATTAAAATTTTACTTCCTTGAAGAAACTTTTATAAACTTCCTCCATCTGATTTCTCTATAAAGCATCTGTTTGAGTTTATTTGAAACTGATCTTGCATTATATTTACTTGACCTTGTTCATCTGCTGAGTTTTTTTCATGGGTGTATTATGTTGCTTAAAGTAATTGAAAATTACTCATGGATGGAAATCACATCTTATAATTTGCTATGACTCCTCACAGCCTGTCTATATCATATGCACAATGAATATTCTACAGTTTAGTGTGTGATTATTATAAAACTTTGTTACAACAGAACATAACTCTTGACAGGGTGCATCTCCATAAGTTACGTAACTGCTTTATTCTAGTGGGACAGGGTAGAAGATGACAACCTGTACCTACCCATCTAGCCCTCATGCAAAGGTTTATTAAAATGCCCTTTAAAATAAAATAAGTGTCTACATTTAAGTAGTTGTGCCCTTGTTTAAAAGATTCTCTCATTAAAAACAGCAAAGACCGAGACTTCTCCTGGTGGTCTAGCGGCTAAGATGCTACACTCCCACTGCAGGGGGCCAGGGTTCTATTCCTGGCCAGGGAACTAGATCCCACAGGCCGCAGCTAAAGAGTTCTCATGTCACAACCAGGATTGAAGATCCCATGTGCCGTAACTAAGACCTCATGCAGTCAGATAAATAAATTAAAATTTTTAAAAAGAACAGCAAAGATTTTCTTAGTGAAATTATTAATACACGTACACATAGAGACAGGCAGATAGTGATACATGCTAGTGTACACAGAAAACATTAGAAGCTTATGAACAATACGTGTGTGTGTGTTCAGTCACAGTCGTGTCCAGCTCTTTGAGATCCATGGATTGTAACTCCAGGCTCCTCTGTCCATGGGATTCTCCAGACAAGAAAACTGCAGTGGGTTGCCATTTCCTCCTCCAGGGGAAATCTGACTGACCCAGGGGGTCAAACCTGCATCTCCTGCAGCACTTGCATTCATAGAAGATTAACAAGAACATTTTACGATTCATATTCCTAAGTGTGACTTTGTGGATCTTTTTAAGGGTTAGATGCTTCTGGAATGTCCAGTCCTCATTCTCTCCTGGATTCTGGTGGGTGTTACCAGGTGGGAAAGATGCCCTGCTGCTCTTGGTAGCTACACTCAGAGCTAGGACTTCTCCAGCAGGACAGCACTTCCCGTGCTCAGGACCGTGCAGGAAGGGCTGCGGTGTCCAGGCTTTCTGGGGACTGGGAGTTGATGAATATAAAGTGACATCATGATTATGCCACTATCAGAGCATCTATCTGTTTTATCTCAGTGAGTGTCTGATGAAGTTCTGTCAGCTGCCTCTGCTTTTGCTAAGCAGTAGGAGAAATTTCACCTGGGGCAGGATGGGAGGACAGCTCCATCCCCTGTTCTCATGTAGCTTACAGTCTGGAGAGGTTAACTAAGGAGGAGCCACTCAACTACCATCAATTGAACAGGACAACTTATGAGCATGTAGTGAGATCTGAGTTCTGAGATGTATGCAATCTAATCCAATGTAACTCAGGAAGACCTTCCAAGAACAGCACGCTTAAGATGTTGATTAGGAGTTTAGGAACCCAGCCAATCTAAAATTCATAAGCAATTATTCTGCTTTACGACTGTGAGAAAACTGTGCTGGTATTTAAAGTTTCTGGGCTTCCCTGGTGGCTCAGACCATAAAGAATCCACCTGCAATGTGGGAGACCTGGGTTTGATCCCTGGGTCAGGAAAATCCCCTGAAGAAGGGCATGGCAACTCACTCCAGTATTCTTGCCTGGAGAATCCCCATGGACAGAGAAGCCTGACAGACTGAAGTCCATGGGGTTGCAAAGAGTCGGACATGACTGAGCAACTAAGCACCCACACATTTAAAGTTTTCTACCTACTACCTTGAATAGAACTCTCAACTAACTTCCCTGGTGTCTCAGACGGTAAAGAATCTGCCTCTAATGTGGGACACCCGGGTTCGATCTTTGGGTTGGGAAGATCCCCTGGAGAAGGAAATGGCAACCCACTCCAGTATTCTTGCCTGGAAAAGTCCATGGACAATGGAGCCTGGTGGGCTACAGTCCATGGGGTCACAAAGAGTCAGATACAACTGAACGACTAACACAATCAGTCAACATCTAAATAGGGAGTACAGGCTATCAGAGGAAGACAAGTGCAGACTGATAAAACACCGTCATCACACGTGGACATTTTTGTAGCTGATGCTACAAAAATCCATACTTCTACTGCCATTTCCTTCTCTGGGAGATCCTCCCAACCCAAGGATCAAACCCGGGTGTCCCGCATTAGAGGCAGACTATTTACTGTCTGAGACACCAGGGAAGTTAGTTGAGAGTTTTATTCAAGGCAGTAGGTAGAAACTTTAAATATGTGGATGCTTAGTAGCTCAGTCATGTCCAACTTTTTGCAACCCCATAGACTGCAGTCTGCCAAGCTTCTCTGTCCATGGGGATTCTCCAGGCAAGAATATTGGAGTGCGTTGCCATGCCCTTCTCCAGGATCCATACTTCTATTCTATAAGAAGCACCACAATGGCAACCTATGTTAATTTGTTGTCCCCAAAGCTATCGATAGACTGTTAGTCTTTCTGTAGATGAGTCAGCTGAGTCAGAGCTTGTTTGATTGGGTGGAATGGTGAAATGGGGAAGAGAGACACTCCTTTGGTCATCCCATTTTGTTTTTTCCCAACCTCCCTGCCTCCATGCCTCTACCTCGTCCCTGTCTTGTGACAGACTGGCTGGCGATTTGCAAGTGTTGATGTCCTCCAAAAATATCTACTTCGAAGTCTTGGCCACCGGTGGTGAAATGAGCAGAAAATTAAGGATATGTGGAATTTGTGAGTAAATAAAACAAGTTGGAATCACTGAGCTGCTGCTCAAAAGATTGAGTTTCACCAATTTTGGGAAAGGAAGAAGAGTCACAGAAAAGGTAACAAAGAACACACCTGACTGGTTGTGAAAGTAAACAGGGGAAGTTACTGTGTTGTATTGAGGGCAGGTAAGAAGTGGATGCTTAGGTGCATGAGTGAAAATATTGACAACGAGAGATTCTGTGACAGATGAGTGAGGGAAGGATGAGTGGGCGGAGAAGCTAAAAGGCATTCTGACATTTTGTTAAAACCTCCCGCAACACCCCGATCATTTGCAACTGATTTCTACAAATGTCAGGAATAGCATTGCTCATCCTGTAACACCAGGTAACTGAAAAATAGAACGCCTCCATGAAATTCTGAGTATATCTTTACCAAACACTGAGAAGCCAGAACATCTGCTTTAAAGAGTTCAGGGGAAAAATACACGTTGAACCCTAAAGACTCTAGTGTTTTAAAGAGAAGAAATTGGTGATTAAGCATCGTTACCATCTGTGGTTCAGGGACCTCATGTTTCCTGACTTTTCCTTTTCTCCTTATTCTCTCTGGCTTATCTATTTTGCTCGTTAGATGCTCTATGGTATAATGGTAGAAAGGAGGAGAAAAAATCCAAATTAGTTCATTTTTTCTGGCTACTAATGAACTGATTTAATATTTGACTAGGAAGAGGCTGGAATGAAATTAGAGACTCCAGTTATTTGTTTCACCTCTGATTTTTTTATTTTGGGGAAAATAAGAATTCATGAGCTCTATACAAAATAGATGGATGATGTTTCTATTATGGAAGTAGATAAATATTCTAAGCTCACAGTTGTCAGAAATACTTTAAAAACTCTCCTTAGTACATTATTTTACCCAGTCTATGAGAATGCACAGGGCATGTATATTAGTCTAATATTTCACGTACTGCACAAGTAAATTCTGATGGCTTAACCCTTTCGAAATAGTTTAAAATCTTGAAGTAACTGGGAGTTCTGAGCCAGATGAAAATAAGAGTTCATTTATTTCAAAGAAGTGGGCACAACATCTTAGTACTGAAGCCTAGATGTTTCATAGATGGAAAGGACCTGCACAGATTCAAACCCTCTCCATCACTAATTGGTTATAGATGATATTTGGCAATCTAGCCTTCCTCAGGAAATTTTTATATGTGTTCGGTGTGAATAACAGAATAGGAAAATCAATTCAATTCAGTTCAATTAAACTGACAGCATCTGCATGTCCTAAACAGTCTCAGCTCCTGGGGGCAATCCTTGTTATTCCTGGTAAAGGATCAGTTCAACAGCTCCAAATCTCAGAGGCCAATGACACCTACTTCTCCTTCATCTGTACCCTTCACGGGAGAGTTTCCGGCTCCTGCTAAATCTAGATTGACTCACCTTCCCGTGTTTGTCCTTTCAGCTTCTCCAGCATTTTTGTGAGTGGTTCCCTGTATTCACATCCCTGTTTCCTGCCTGCCTGGATCCTGACTCATGCTTGGGGGATAATAATATCATTATTGACAGTGTAGGAAAAGACTGTTAGGGGCCCCAGAGACAACTGAGGGGAGTCAGGTACAGTAGTTGTTTGCTTGAAATGTCCAATCCATTGTAGTCTGGTATTTATGTACATACTATAGCATACAAGGGGGTTCCCTGGTAGCTCAGACAGTAAAGAATCTGCCTGCAATGCAGGAGAACTGGGCTCGAGCCCTGGGTTGAGAAGATCCCCTGGAAAAGGGGATGGCTACCCTTTCCAGCATGCTTGCCTAGAGAATTCCATGAACAGAGGAACCTGGAGGGCTACAGTCCATGGGGTCACAAAGAGTTGGACACAACTGAAGCGACTTAGCAGCAGCACAGAATACAAGATCATGTCCTAGCAATGTCAGATTGCTAGAAATGGGACTTCCCTGGTGATTTGTGGCTAAGACTCCAAGATCACAATTCAGGGGCCCCGGGTTCCATCCCTGAGAGCTAGATCCCACATGCTGCAACGAAGAGGTCCCATGCCGCAAGCAAAAGACCTGGCACAGCCAAATAAACAACTATTGAGAAAACAAATTGCTAGATGTGTGTGACCACAGACTTCTATCTTCTAAACTCATCTTGTCTTAGAGCAGTAGCAACAATTCACAGATGCTGCCGGTCCAGAGACAAAGCAGTGTGAGTAGTCCCAGTCCAGTAAAAGGCTAGAAAGAGAACTTCCCTAAGGATCAGAAAATGGGGTGGGAGTTAGAGATGAAAATTCTGCTGCTGCTGCTGCTCTAATTCGCTTCAGTCATGTCTAACTCTGTGCGACCCCATAGACAGCAGCCCACCAGGCTCCGCCATCCGTGGGATTCTCCAGGCAAGAACACTGGAGTGGGTTGCCATTTCCTTCTCCAATGCATGACAGTGAAAAGTGAAAGTGAAGTCGCTCAGTCGTGTCCTACTCTTAGCGACCCCATGGACTGCAGCCTACCAGGCTCCTCCGTCCATGGGATTTTCCAGGCAAGAGTACTGGAGTGGGGTGCCATTGCCTTCTCTGGAAAATTCTGCAGTTACAGGCAAATTGATGGTAGCTGGAGATATGGAACTGGGGAAACAACCCATAGGAAGAGTGATGAGCACAAGCAGGCTGAGGGCAGAACATCACAGGCACTAGATGTAGCCAAAGGTAAGCAGACAGTCTGAGAAAAATGAGGAGCGAGGGTGGGAGCAGAAGGGCCCGTGGAGACAGAAGTGTGGGCTGGGGGGCAGGCCACTTGGGTCCACTGAGGTGGGCGCCCTGCCCAGAATGCCTCAAACAGGCATTGAGTTCCATGTGCTCTGCTAATTAAGTCAGGCTGCAATGTCTGTGTATCCCTCAAATTCATACATTGAAATCATGCTCCCCGCCTTCAAAGTGACAATATTAGTAGGTGAGGCCTTGGAGGTGATCAGGTCATGAGAGTGGGGCTGTCAGGAGTGGGGTTAGTGCCCTCATAAAGGAGACCCCCAAAGAGCTCCTTGTCCCTTCCCCTGCGCCATCTGAGGACATAAGGAGAAGCTGGGCTCACATCAGGGGCTGCCTTTATCTTGGACTTCCTGGCCTCCAACACTGTGAGAAAATAAATTTCTGTGGTTTATAAGCAACTCAGTCTATGACATTTGTGTTGTAGCAGCCCAAACAAAATAAGACACAGGCACATGAACATATGACATCATTTAGAAAACATCCCATCCAAATAGTTAACATAAAGTTGGAAGAGCTTACTTGAAAAATCTAATCACAGAGAACACTGCCTTCACTGATAAAACAAACATGAAGCGTCAGTACTAACAAGACTTTCTGGGGTGATGAGAGAAATGTTTTTTCTCTGTGCCTCCACCATGTGGCTAATGGCACTTGAAAAGTGGCTAGTGGCACTGAGAAACTGAAGCCTTCATTCAATCTAATTTTGAAATTTTAATAGCTCACATGGT
>NW_011494680.1:10573710-10578252 GCF_000754665.1 Bison bison bison
AGCTCACATGGTTAAGGACTGTATTATTGGGCAGGTAATTCATATAACTCACAGGCAAGGTTGATTTAGAGTAAAAGATTCGTAGGTTTTGGCACCCTATGAACCAGCCTTTAAATTCCCTAATTACTAACTCCATGACCTTGGATACCTCACTCACCTTCCCTGGGCCTGAGTTTCTTCTTAATAAAATGGGGATCACAATATTTATGTTTAGGGCCATTGTGATGAATGGAAATGAGGCATGTATACCGCCTAGCACAGATCTGTGAGTGCATGCTGAGTCATTTCAGTTGTGCCCAACTCTTTGCAACCCGGTGGATTGTAGCCCTCCAGGCTCCTCTGTCCATGGGATTCTCCAGACCAAAACACTGAGTGGGTTGCCCTGCCATCCTCCAGGGGACCTTCCTGACCCAGGGATTGAACCCGCGTCTCTTAAGTCTCCTGCTTTGGCAGGTGGGTTCTTTACCACTAGCACCACCTGGGAAGCACAGACCTGGTACCCAAGAAATGAGAGCTATTACTAGTATTAAATGATGTGAGTCAGTACTCCTTGGACATAACTCAACTGTTTGGATTCATTGATCATTAGCATGAACATGTAATAAACTGTGCAATGTGCAATAAAGATAACCCCTGGCTGTTACCTGTGGTGGAGTCACCTCTTCCAATAGCAACTGGTGGTGCTTTTCTACTTAGAGGTTCTCTTATCTCCGCTTTGCCATGAGCTGTGCTTTTTCAGCCTGATTGCTTCTAGCAAATCTTCCTCCTCCTAAGGAGCATCCCTCAGTGCTTCTTCTATAACCTCAGCTGTTCAGAGGAAAAGAAAAATCAAGCTTGTTCAACAATAACTATAATTTTACATACAATCCTAAATTCAAGGAGTCCTTTCCTGTGGAATGAAGAGCAGGTATTCACAGAACTTATTTACCTTCACCCTGGCTCAATATCACAATCTCCTGGGGGATTTTTTTTAGTACACAAGTCTATCCCTCTTCCCCCGACACCAGAGAGGTGGTGTCTTAGGGGCATTCAAGAGATTCTGTTTTAGGGTCTGAAAAGCAGTGATGTATGCCCTGTTCCTAGAATGGGTTCCGGACAGATGGGGTTGTTGGATCCGTGGTGAACTGAGAGTCACAGTGCTTTTGGGCAGGGAAATGGCACTGACATCACATGGATCTGATGTATGGACGTGGGAAAACTCTGGATGTTTGATTGACATTTTCACTGGGGAATCATAGCCAATCATTTGAATAAATGTCATTCACGGCTGGGCCAGGATTTCAGAACTACTCTTTCCTTTCTTCCTAAGCTACTCTGTCCCGATTCTGGAGATGGTTCACCTCCTTGTACTGTTCTTTTCTGGGGCTCAGATCTGTTTATGATGTATTACTATTTGGCTTACAGGCTTTTATACATGAAATGTCACTGGTTGTCCACACAATTGGGTGCGTACCCATGTGAAGAAAGACTGGTGAAAACTCTGAATAAGGATCAGAATTCCCATAAGAAAATACCCTTGGAATCAAAGGTTCAAAGCAATGCCTTTGTGTGCATGCAGCCCACTCCCTCACCACCAACACTCCTATCATTCACGGATCTGTGAGTAATGGCTAAGCAACCCGCTGACTGGGGTGTGAATGCTTATAGGGTACTAGTCGAATATTGTTATCTACTTTTAGAGACAAGAATCTCTGAGACAAAAGAATTTCAAGCACAGGCCAACAGCCTACTTCTCCTGATGAGTAAAATTCCAGCATGACGAACCAAAGTCAGCAGTCCCCCAGAGTTTGTAGCAGACCCTACAATTGTGATTCCAGAAAGGAAATGTTTTATATCAGCAAACACTGGGGATTATGAAGGCTCCTGTCATTGGAATAATTAAGACAAAGACATTTACTGGGATATTCTAGTTTTGAGGTGTTGTTATCCTCTTTCTCGTTTTCTAACCACATCTTTTATTAATTTTTGCTTTTGGGAAGGACAAAGTGAAAATATGGAATCTACCCTGGGCAACAGTAATGCCCTAAATGACACCCTTAGTCCTGTCTCAAGGCAAGCCTTCCTGATAAGTGACTGTCTTGTCATCTACTTTATTACGAAGGCCATTTAGGTGACAAGGAAGCTGCACTGTTTGGCTACATTCCTGATTTTCAGAGTCTAGGTCTTATGGGAATTGTTTACGGCTTTTTAAGTGAGTATTTTGGAAAGTAACGTAGCTCAAAATAGAATAAGCTAAAAAGACAATTTATTGGTGCATTTCCTCAGATGTCCAGCAGTTCTAACTGGTTTCAGAGATGGCTGCCCATGAAAAGTTAAAGTGTTAGTAGATGATTAAGTGAAGATGTCATTAGTGTGTTAGTCACTCAGTTGTGTCTGACTCTTTATAGCCCCATGTACTGTAGCCTGCAGGCTCCTCTGTCCATGGGATCCTCCAGGCAAGAATATTGGAGTGGGTTGCCATTTCGTCCTCCAGGGGATCTTGCCGGCCCAGCGATCGAACTCCTATCTGCTGCACTGCAGATGGGTTCTTCGCCATCTGAGCCACCAGGCTGCCCGGAGGGGCTTGTTACTGTTGTCAGGACTCTACCTGTTTCCCTGGCTCAGGTGGTTTTCCTCTCTAATAGGTTTCCTCCAGCTGCTGCAGGTTTCCATGGCATGGTCTCAGAAGCTGCCATATCAGTTCAGAAAAAGGATCACCCCGCTCATTAGAACATGTGCCAGCCCCCCTCCACTTTGTGCCAGAGATGAGATGCACTCTGATTGACAGACCTGGGTCATGTGCTCCTGCAATGTCGATGGAGGTGTGTCATACACAAAGGCAGGAAGCAATTCCCAAATGGAAGAGGTTGGGGTAAAGAGATTAATTTTTTTTAATAGACTATCGGAGTGAGAAAGGTTGGTTCCATTTGCTATGGGAGGGATGAAAAATCACTTCATTCCACTGTTACATGACTTTGGGAGTTAATGGAGACCACAGCATAGTCTGTGATCACATGGAATGCATTAGTATGCCAGAGGAAAGTTCCATTGAAAACCCAGTATCATGTCACTTTCTTAAAATGGTTCTCTTGTAAAAAGCCAAAGACTTATTATAGGAGCCTGAGTTTTCTTTATTTGATAATTTCGGAACTTGCATGAAACAAGAGTCACATAATTCAAATATAGATGATCCTTCTGAGAAAACAGGATGAATGCGACTGCATTTCAAATGTGCTAAAGATATAAAATAAAATTTTGCTACATATTTTAGAGAAGTAATTATGTTGTGAACTCATATCTCATTCAAAATCAACCATTTTGATAAATACAGATTTTCTCTTTTAGCATTCCCAATAGTAAACGCTAAACTAGAATGGGTTTAATCTTCCTAAAACAATAAAACCCTCAAAATCCCAAACAAGTTATTAGGCAAATCAAAAGAAAAAGCATTACCAAACCATGCATTATCAGATAAATAAGGATGCACCCAGAAACAATTACTTAATTTCTAACCATCAGTTGGTCCATACTCTAGGGGTGGTACATGGTACCCTAAGATTTTTTTCCTATATTCTCTAATGTTTTCTTCAAATATTTTTTGGAGTCTCAAAAATACCTTCAGCATGTGTGTGGAACCTAAAAAAATGGTATGGATGATCTTTTTTACAAAGCAGAGACAAAGATGCAGATGTAGAGAACAAAAGTATGGATACCAAGGAGGAAAAGGGTGGGTGGCATGAATTGGGAGACTGGGATTGACATATACACATTACTGATACTCAGTGCTTTGTGGTGACCTATATGGCAAGGAAATACAAAAAAGAGATTTATGTGTACCTTTATTGACTATGACAAAGACTTTGACTGTGTGGATCACAATAAACTGTGGGAAATTCTGAAAGAGATGGGAATATCAGACCACCTGACCTGCCTCTTGAGAAATCTGTATGCAGGTCAGGAAGCAACAGTTAGAACTGGACATAGAACAACAGACTGGTTCCAAATAGGAAAAGGAGTACGTCAAGGCTGTATATTGTCACCCTGTTTATTTAATTCATATGCAAAGTACATCATGAGAAACGCTGGGCTGGAAGAAGCACAAGCTGGAATCAAGATTGCTGGGAGAAATATCAATAACCTCAGATATGCAGATGACACCACCCTTATGGCAGAAAGTGAAGAGGAACTAAAGGGCCTCTTAATGAAAGTGAAAGTGGAGAGTGAAGAAGTTGGCTTAAAGCTCAACATTCAGAAAACGAAGATCATGGCATCTGGTCCCATCACTTCATGGCAAATAGATGGAATTTATTTTTTTGGGCTCCAAAATCACTGCAGATGGTGACTGCAGCCATGAAATTAAAAGACGCTTACTCCTTGAAAGGAAAGTTATGACCAACCTAGATAGCATATTCAAAAGCAGAGACATTACTTTGCCAACAAAGGTTCGTCTAGTCAAGGCTATGGTTTTTCCTGTGGTCATGTATGGATGTGAGAGTTGGACTGTGAAGAAGGCTGAGTGCTGAAGAATTGATGCTTTTGAACTGTGGTGTTGGAGAAGACTCT
>NW_011494680.1:10578352-10579096 GCF_000754665.1 Bison bison bison
TGAGAGTCCCTTGGACTGCAAGGAGATCCAACCAGTCCATTCTGAAGATCAGCCCTGGGATTTCTTTGGAAGGAATGATGCTAAAGCTGAGACTCCAGTACTTTGGCCACCTCATACGAAGAGTTGACTCATTGGAAAAGACTCTGATGCTGGGAGGGATTGGGGGCAGGAGGAGAAGGGGACGACACAAGATGAGATGGCTGGATGGCATCACTGACTGGATGGATGTGAGTCTGAGTGAACTCCGGGAGTTGGTGATGGACAGGGAGGCCTGGCGTGCTGCGATTCATGAGGTCTCAAAGAGTCGGACACGACTGAGCGACTGAACTGAACTGAACTGATAGCTGATTCACTTTGCTGTAGAGCAGAAACTAATAGAACATTATGAAGAACCTATGTATCGAGATCTTCCCAGGTGGCTCAGTGGGAAAGAATCCGCCTGCCAATGCAGCAGACACAGGAGATGCAACCACACTCAAATAAAAATTAAATAAAAAAATTAAAAAAGCAAAACAAAACCAACCAACAAACCAAAAAAAAAGCCTTCAGAAATTTAGTTTACAAATATTGAGAGGGTGTATCTGAGTAGATGAAAGTTAGTCAATAGAGAATGTTGTCAGGCACCAACATCTAGGTAGGTGGACTGGCGAGTTCTCACACTCACAGAACAGGCTCCAGGTTTGGGGTTTCCTGGCAGTTAAGATCCAGCGCTTCTCCAACCCGGAGGGAGTGGGGGGCCAATGC
>NW_011494680.1:10579625-10593289 GCF_000754665.1 Bison bison bison
GGCTGGAGGCCGGAGCCGGGGCCCGGCGAGCTGGGCGCGCGGGTAGGCGCTCCTCCCGGGACCCCCTCGTCCAGGGCCCCCCCGCTCGGCCTCTCATCTCTGGTCCTGAGTACTTTGTGAGTATCGGTCTCTTTTCCTCGTGGGCTGGGAATTCCTGCAAGATATGCAGATTCCGAGGCCCCGAAAGTTTGTTTTGGGGGACCCCCTCGGGCCCCATTCGTGGTCTCAATTGTCTGGACTTTCTTTGAAAGCGTTCAGATCTGAAATAGAATTAAGTGACCCCTGGCGCGCTGGCTCCCCATCACCCGCGGAGCTGGGAGCCCGGCTGCCGAGCGCGCTTCCTAGGGGCTCTGCTGCTGGTGGTGGGGGACCCGGGCGGTGACAGCTCTCCTGCAGGGTGCAGGCCGGGAGGGAAGCGAGGGAACTTCGCCGTGAGCTCAAATCCCTCCGCAGAGCGGAAAGCGAGCACCTGATGCCCGGTTTTTTAACCCTTAAGAGTTGGTGTTCAGCTTTATTGAGCCGCAAAAAGTAAGCAGGCTTTCTTTCCCGCCCGAGATAGGAGCTAACTTTGTGTTTTTCCTGCCGGCCACGTCCTGTTCACAACCTGGCACACAAATGTAACAACACTGCGTGGCTGGTATGGTCAGGGCTGCGCGCTGGTCTGATTTTGAGGAGGCGGATAGTAGAGTAAGCATTTTTTGCAGTATAAATAGTAAATGACTGTAAACGACTTCCATTTTCTTCATTTCCCCTGTTGGAGTTCAAGTTATTTATTTAGCCTTTTCCTTCCAATTTACACTTAGAGTCGTTCCATGGAAAATACCCGAATTAACTTGTACTTATTTTGCGACGTCACCAGTCCTAGTCATTCCAATGAGCTATTTCTTAAGTACAGTTATTCTGACATAAGGGTTTTATGGTAAGCCAGCCTTCTTCCTTGAGTTAACACTCCATCGACTTGCCCTATGGTATTTAATCTGTGCCATTACTATAGATGGTATTTTGACAACCTGATAATCTGTAAAGAGCTTAGCATTGTGCCCTCCGGGACGTGGTGCTAGGGAAGTGTCAGCTGGTTTTATTTATAATTTTTATTATCAGTCCATATGTTTTTTTCTCTATGGAAAATGGTTGTTTTAATTCCCGATCTTTTAATTTATGGTCTGTTTTATGTCTGCGGTTTAGTTTTAGATCAGGATTGAGGTTGGGTTGTTGTTTTGCTTATGACAGACAGGCTGTTGTATGTGTTCTTATACATGAGATATAGCAGATCTCAGAATGAGAACACAGTTCTGCACATGCTTATATACAGGCACACTTCTCGAGACCTCATTATCCTTAAGGGCCTCCTTGTCTAGGGAGAAGCCTAGACATTAGGAGAAACCTGGGCTCCGATCCCCATCCTGAACCCCCTTGTTCTGTAGGTTTAGAATCATACTTTCAATTCCTTGTGGCTGCTACCACAGCAGTTAGGTGGTTCGCACTGTGTCAAAAGGTAATAAAGATAAATACGTGTACCCTTTATATCTACATCAGCCAGAACACATAATTCTTATCCGTGCTTTAAAATCTGCGGAGTAAAATCTGCTAGTGTAACTAGCAAAGAAAAATCAAAGTGGCTTAATGATCATGTGTTCATAACAGAAAGATGATGTCTGTTACCTAGATATTTGAAAAGATTGTTAGGAGTTAACCCTCATTTTGGGGTTTCCCCCCTACTCACCACTTTTAACTTTGAAGTGACATCTTTTTCATTCCTAAATAGTTTTCTTAGCTTAAGCCAAGCTCAATGTTAACTCGTGGGGCCTGCAGAGCTGGGCTGCTGTGGGGACCATGTGGCAGTAGATGGTGCTGTGACTGGTGCTGGTGGGCTGACGTGTGTGATCCAATGGAGTTGGAGGAGGGATTCCTTTCTCAGTTTTGTTTCTCGTCCTCTCCCCAAAATACACTCTTTCTGCACTGATACCTTCTAACAATCTTCTTAGGAATAGACTTTTAAGAAAAGTTTGGTCTTTGCATTTTCAGCTTTTTACAACTATTGGCCAAATTTTTCTCTCTGAAAAATTCCAGGTGTTAAGAATTATTCTAGGTATTCCAGGTGTTAAGACAAACATTGTCGGCCAAAATTTGATATAGTTGACTGTAGCCTGGACCCCTCTTTTCCCCTAACAGAGGAAGATTGATCATTCTGAGCCTAGAGGATCTCTCAGCAAACCTGGGCTTTTTTCTTTTTCTCCTCAACACTCAACTCCTAGGAGAGAAAAACAAATAAGAAACCTACTCACTTATTGACTTTAAGACAGCCACTTACTAGAGTGAATTCTCGTGTATTCTGGTTTTTACTGTCATTCTGCCACTCCATACAATGCTGCAAGAATTGAAATTCAGGCTGAAGCCTCTGGAGCTCTGCAAAGGCATGACTCATCCACGAAAAATATATTCACTCCACTTAGTACAGCACCGAGCAGAGGAGGTAGCGCAGGAACGAGGGGGTTCTGGATTGTAATGAGGATTCTCTCTCTGGCCAGCGTGGGGACTGGCTGAGTTCCAGGCAAATGACGCTGCATCCTCTAAACTCCCGCAGCACAGGGTCTTGCTGTTATCTCCTTGCTTCAGGTGAGGCTAAGTGACCTGGCTGAGTCATGGAGCTCCGGAGAAGCAAAGCTGCAGTTTTAACCCAGGTGTGCCTGTGTCCTGGTGGCTCAGTGGTAAAGAATCCACCTGCCAATGCAAGTAGGTTCAATCCCTGGGTTGGGAAGATCATCTGGAGAAGGCAATGGCAACCCACTTCAGTATTCTTGCTTGGGAAATATGGACAGAGAGCCTGGCGGGCTACAGTCCATGAGGTCCGAAAGAGTCAGAGACAACTACGGACGCATGCATACACATAAATGTAGTATTGATTCTAAATTTTGTTGGGATAAGCTATGGAGTGATTTGTGTGGAAGATTTTGGTGAACAGTAGTAAGGAAATTTAGCGTTTTGTTGTTCATAGATGTCATGGTCCAAACAATTAGTTCAAGTCATTAGATACCAGCGAGGAAATGTACTGCAGAATACACTTTCGTTGTTTTTAAACCCAGGTTTGTTTCTGGTCTGTCTTTATGTGACACAAAATTCTTGAAGTTAAATCATACATCTTCTCTCTTATTCTGACATGTTTGATTCCCTCCTGCTTGTGAGAAAGGCCTGGGAGTGATTTTCACATTTTTAACTTTTTGCAGTTTGAGTCCCCTAAGGATAATCACGTAAGAACACAGCATTTAAAGACATGAGACTTGTTTTTAATTTTTTTTTAAGGAAACAGTAGGTGAAGCAAATTGCTTCCTTTTTCCAGTATGATTAAACAATTCTAAAGTGGAACTGGCACTAAAGATGGAATTTGAACATTATAAACACTTTAGGGAGAAGTTCAAAGGTGAAAACTCAGCCCAAGGAAACAATACGTCATTTGGCAAACAGATTTCTAGAAGAATTATAAGAATTCTGTGCTGTGTTTTATACATCAGAGCAAGATCAGTGGGTTTTGGAATTGTCCATTTCCAGGTAAAGCTTTTAAAATTACAGTTTGGAAGCATATGGGAAATTTTGGAGTAGTTAGGTTGTAATGCAAAGCATTTCCCGCCCCCCTCAGGGCCCTGTTAGAAGTTACTTTCATCTTTTTTGTCTTTTTCAGGAAGAATCACTGATACTTTTCAAAATAGCTCTTCTTGGCAGCATTTTTTTGGTCCCATTGACTGGAAGGTAATGAAAATAAAGTAATTATGTGAAATAATGTAGTTTAGTAATTTCTTCTATTATGATTGCTATATTAAACAGATATTTATAGAGGGTTCTTTGTGTGGCAGGTCCTGGAGATAAGTAGTGCCCAGGAAAGACAAGGTCCCTGCCTCATTGAGGGATTCCGGTGTAAAGTGGGACAAAATAGATGAAGTAAACAAGTAACTGAAAAGCTAATTTGAAGCAGTAATAATTGCAGTCAAAACTGAGGGTGGCATTCATATCTGAGGACCTCATGGAGGCTGATTGAGTGGAGACATTATGTGAGAAAAAAGAAGCAACCTCTGGAAGGTCTCTGGGCCGAGAAGACAGACAGCCTGTGCAAAGGCCCCATGACCTTTGTGAGGAACAGGGGACAATAGCAGCGGAGGTGAGCAGGGCCTTCCTTGAGGACCCAGGGTGAGGGAGGGGGGAGTTTCTCTTTATTCTGTATGCAGTGGGTCCTGCTGGAGGGTGAGACTCGCTCTCATTCTCAGGTTGGCAGCTCAGTGTGCCCACCTCGTGGTGACCAGTACCAACGGGGCTGCAAAGAAAGCAGAGGAGATATGTTGAATTTCTGCTCACCTGACACACTGTTCCCTGGTGGCTCAGATGGTAATCTGCCTGCAGCATGGGAGACCAGGGTTCGATTCCTGGGTTGGGAAGATCCCCTGGAGAAGGGAATGGCTATCCACTCCAGTATTCTTGCCTGGAGAATCCCACAGACAGAGGAGCCTGGTGGGCTACAGTCCACCAGGTCACAACAAGTCGGACACGACTGAGCGGTTAACACTTTGACACAGTATTGCTCTTAAGATGTGTCACTGCTGTGTACACCATTGAGAAAGAAAGCAAACTTCCCATTAAGCTCTGCCTGTAAGGACCCGCTATGACGTGGATCCTCATTTCAGATGTCAACACTGGAAAATAGAGTTGCCTTAGATTTGGTGAAATCTGGTCTTTTCTGGAGACCAGGCTGAGAGGGCCTGCTGGTTTGTATTTCAGTTTTATTTGCGCCTGCATAATGAGTTGAATTCTGTTATTTGGAAGGATCTGGGGGGAGGGGCTGTGTAGAGGGATCTCTTACCTCTGGATTGGAAGCTGGTGTAGAAAACTGCATCCCTTGTAAGTGACTTTCTGCTGCTTCACAACCGCGTGAGAAGGCATTTGCAGATAATGTTCCCGCAGGTGGACTGCAGACTGTGGATGTCAGAGAATCAAGGGAACTGGGACAGTCAGGATCTGCCAAGCTCAAGGGGACACACAGACACTGTGTGCTCATTCAGAGTGGGCAGCACATCCCCTGGGAGCTCCGAGCTTTGTTTCTCTCTGTCACTGGGAGCAGGGCGGGGCGAGGGCTTGGATAACCAGGCCAAATAACTGTGAGCCAGCAAACCAGTAAGCGGGTCCCGGAGAGGCTGGGAGAGGGCGCCTTGCTCACGGACCCGGTGTGGGTTTAAAGATTGGCTCTATGGGCTGAGCAGGTTCCTCAGGCTTCGGGAACCTCAGTTTCCTCATCTATCAGATGAAACTGTGGGACCCACTTCAGGGGATCATTGCGGGGTTTAAGGAGGATGGTGCTGGCAGACTAGCCAGCTGTCTGTGGAGCTTGGTTGGTGTCGGGGGTTACCACCTCTTGGATGTCATCTGTCCCTGCATCCGTCTTGAGGGTTCTCATTACACAAGTCACAGCATGAGAGTCTCTTTTTGAGAGGCTCACCCCGACTGCTGAAGCTAAGGTCCCTCCTTCTCCAGCCACTCTCTGGCCCCCAGTCTCGTGGTATTTTCTTCAGCTCATTCCTAAGGGAAATTGTGTATGTGTTGTTGTTGTTATTATAAGCGTGTTTCTCCAGGTTGAGCAGGTCACTGTTGCAAGGACTGCTGTGTCCACAGGGCCTGGGACGAGGCTTATTTACCTACTGGCTGTGCAGGTGACACTGCTGACAACGGGTCCTTCCTATGGGACCCAAAGGATAGCAGGGCTCTTCTCTGACTGTTTTTTTGGCTGCAATGATGGGCCTTCCAGACAGGGGTAGAATTCTGGGATCCAGCAAGCAGGCTCCAAGCCAGCCTTCAGAGAGGACTTTGGGGATGGAAGTTGGGGAAGAGGGAAAATTTCTATCTGGAAATACGGGTTTCTTGGGACTGTGGGACTGCTTGTGGTTTTGCATTTCAGAGGGTGTCACCTGCTTCATCTTCCAGTAAATGTCACCAGAGGCTGATTACTTAATACCTGATATACCAGCTTATAGGCACCCTTCTCCTTCTATAAAGCACACCAGGAAATGTGGTGGGGAAGTGTGCCTGCTATATAAGGGACCGGGCTGTCACACGTCACACTGCTCTGCCCCCTGGGAAGCTGGCATTGGAATCAGGGTGGAGCTGGCAGCCTGGTGAACCTGCCCGGTCAGCCCTCTGGATCATGGGTTATTCCTCCCATTTCTAAGTCATATTTTGTTACTGGTGATGCTGTATCCATTATAATGGCTTTTGTTGCTTCACTGATTTTGATGCTATGTTTTTGTATTTTTTTGAAAAGGAAATCATTTTGGAAATAAGAATATTTGTTATTTTCTTCTCTAGGCTTTCATCTTTCCCAGTGTTTGCTTGTTGACTATAGTCTTTGGGTGAAGTTTAGCACATAAAATGCAAGGATATTTTCAAATTCTCGTGCAAACCCTCCAACCATCCTAGATGGGTGAGCCTGTTTACTCACCCACGTGAAAACTATTAATCATCTTCCAATCCCTGGCTCTCAGGGGGCCACCGTTTCCATCAGAAATGGACAGTTGGAAACTGGGAACTCAGTGGTGTTGGGAAATACCAGTGACCCCTGACAGCGCTTCTGTTTTGACTACATAGTTAGAACAAGGTGAGTTGGGAGATTCTCTGTACACTTGACTATGAGTTGGGGATTTTTAAAATCCTTTTAGTCTATCCCTGGCCAGTGCTCACTCAAATGATCACTGATTGGAACGTTGTGATTTTAAGAATCAGACGTTTTTTCTTCCCGGTGAGTTTTGTTCTTGTTCAGTGACCTTGAAGGAAGAAGAGAAATCATTGTGATGGTCTGGAATTCAGCTGGGTGCTCTTCCCAGCTCCTGTAGGCTTTGTTTTAACCTACAATAAGACTCGATGTCTAATCAGCCTTCTTACAGTTTTTGGTCAAAGTGGCCACCATCTTTCAGGGGATAGACTGGCTGTCTCATAACTTAGTTCTGTAATTTAATGGAGATTATTTTTCTAATCCTTGTTAGTGAATTTATATTTACAACTTTTGTAGGGGAGAGTATTACAGAGTCATATAAAATCTATCTTTTGGGGGAAGTTGAAATATTCTGTTAGGTCATGCTGGAGGATATGTGCAGTCTACCTGCGTTGTTTGGAATTCTTTTTTTTTTTTTTTGGCTGTGGTGGGTCTTCGTTGCTGTGCGGGTGCTTTCTCTGGTTGTGGTGTGCAGACTGCTCACTGTGGTGGCTTCTCTCACTGCAGAGCCTAGAGCCTGCAGTAGTTACAGGCTCAGCAGCTGCAGTTCTCGAGCTCTAGAGCACAGGCTCAGTAGTTGTGGCACACGGGCTTTGCTGCTCACGGCATGTGGAACCTTCCCAGTCTAGGGATCAAACTGGTATCCCTTGCCTTGCAAGGCAGATTCTTATCCCTGGACCGTCAAGGAAGTCCTTGGAATTTGGTTTTAAGCGAATTTTCCATACAAGTGATGGGAGTCCCATGCATGGGTGTGTGCGTGCTCAGTCATGTCTGACTCTTTGTGACCCCATGCACTGTAGCCCACCAGGCTCCTCTGTTGCAGGGATTTCCCAATCAAGACTACTGGAGTGGGTTGCCATTTCCTCCTCCAGGGGATCTTCCTGACTCAGGGCTCAAACCCGTTTCTCCTGTGTCTCCTGCATTGGCAGACAGATTCTTTACCACTGGGCCACCTGGGAAGCCCCCGGAGTCCTATGCATGGCAGGTAGTCTGAGTGGGGTTACACTTCTCCAGCTGTAACCCCCGTGCTCAGCATGAGCTTTGCAGCAGCCACGTTTCCCCAGGTAGGAGCTGCCCTGCCCTCACCGCAGCATGAAGGGTTCCAGCTCACCTGGTCAGGTGTGCTTATTGGATTTCTTCCACAGGAGTTTTTCCTTTCAGAATCCACAGACACACATCCGAACCTCTTCGGTTGTTAATCCTCCATTGCTATTTCCGTGTGCCTTTTCCAGTAGAATCTCAGCGCAAAGCATTCAGCTTTTGAAAAGCTCTGTAGTTTCTCTGGCTCTTTTCCAAAAGGTGTTGACGTGAGTTGAGTTCATGATCAAGAGACCACACCCTAAGGCCTTTTAATTAAGCAAACCAAAACGTTATCACATGTTCTTGTACATTTTGTCTCAGGAATACTTAAGGATCTTCATTTTATTTATGTATTTATTTAGATGAGAAAAAGAGCGTCTATTAGCTCACAATTTAAAATATAAAGCCCTTATCCCTCAGTGGCTTAAAATGGAACAATATCTTATACCTGAGGACAAGAGGAAGGGGTGCTCTCAGTTAGATGAACAGCTCTCCTGCTCCCAAAGTTTTATATTTATCACTGAAATTTACCTTTCTGATTTTATTTAATTTTTAACTTTTTATTTTGCACTGGAATATAGCCGATTAACAAATAATGTTGTGATGCTTTCAGGTGAACAGCATAGGGACTCAGCTATACGTTTACATGTACCCATTCTCCCACAAACTCCCCTCCCATCCAGGCTGCCACATGACATTGAGTGGAGTTCCCTGTGCTGTACATTAGGTCTTAAGGACCTTCACATTACTTTGGATTTTTCATTTTACCAGACAGTACCGACTATTCATGTATACCTTATATTGGTCTGGGTTCTCCACAGAAGCAGAACCAATAGGATCTCAATCTTGATCTCAACGAAGTTTATTGTAATAAATTGGCTCTTGGAGTTTTGCAGGCTGAGAAGTTTTAGAATGTTTTGTTTGCAGCAGGAACCGTAGCAGAGACAAGGGATCAGCCCCCGTGGGAGGGTGGGGGAGACTGGGTCTCAGCTTAGCCAGGTACAGAGAGATCGCATCCCCTCACCTGCCTTGTGGGATTCAGGTCCTCCACCAGTGAGACGAGGCCACCTACATTGGGGAGGGCAACAACTGATCAGTCGCATATAACCAAAACATACTTATTTCTCCCAGAGCTCACATTTAGATCAACTCATTTAGAATGGTCTGGGCTTCCCTGAGGTTCCTTATCTGCTCCTGTCTGAATCATGAGTTGGTTTGAAACTAGAAATGACCACAGCAGCACTTTGGTACCAAGCCTGGGAACCTTGACTGTGGTGGGTAGCCCTTGCAATCAGGTGGTGCAGCCTTAGCAGATTCCAGTAGGTTGACTTTAGGGTCTTTATGAAACTCCAGAAAAGAGTTTTGTCTAGAATCCTAATCCCCTTAGATGAGACTGGCTGAGGCCAAAGGTAAATAGAGCTAAAATCTTTTCTCCTTCCATGTTCCACCATTAGGACCTGGATGCCAGGCCTTACTGAGCTGTTTTCCAAAACCAGTGCTCAGATTTTGGCTAACTGATACAGTACCTGCGTACCAGGTGGTGCTGGGGTAACAAACCCACCTGCCAGTGCAGGAGACACAAGAGATGTGGGTTCGATCCCAGGGTCGGAAGACCTGGAATCCACTGGAGAAGGAAGCGTAGTGGAGGCAGAAAAGGGAAGAAGGCCCAGGCAGGGATATCAGCTGGAGAGGAAGAGCAGACTAAGACCTGAGCTGCGGTGGAAGGCACACCAGGAGCAGGGGAGATATTTCAGAATCAGATGGAGGGGGAAACCCAGAGAGGATGTCAAAGGGGGCTGGGGTCGTCACTGCAGGATCGGGGTGATGGTGAGCTCCAAGCATCACCTGGCTTGGGTGTATTCTTGCCTGGAAAATCCCATGGATAGAGGAGCCTGGCTGGCGACAGTTCATGGGGTTACAAAGAGTCAGATGCGACTGATGTGGTAACCAGTGGTGTCAATAGTGACGGACACCACTTCATTTCTTTGTAGCCCTTGGAATCCAGTGGTGTGGCACCCATACTCATGTGTGCTTGAGTGCCTGCTGTTTACCAGGGACCATGAATGCTCCCTGGGGGGGTGGATTTCACTTGTCTTGCTTGAAGCTCTAGTGGCTCTGAGCCTCTGGGCCACCTCCTATAGAGCTTCATCTTCATCTCAGGCGTCTCTTAGAACTTCCTGTCCCTAGTTCTGCCTCCAAGTTCCTGCCCGTCGTGGGAGAACTGACGTGACCTCTTCCAGCCGTGTCCATCATCTGAAATGCCCTGTTGTCCTCGTAGAAAGTGTCCATGTGACTGGGGTCACACGCATCACAGTGTTGCTCACTTCGCATGGGGGATGCAGCATCCACAAAGCACAGATTCGTCTTTACAAGAGAAAAAAGTAAAGCTTTGTCCCTTTTCCTTTTCACAGTTACTTTTTGACCCCTCCATCCCCTCTTTGAACAAAAAGTAATACCGAGGGAATATTGTATCAAAAGCTATTTTTTTCTTGCATTTTGAAAAGTAGCAAAACTCCCTTAAGAAACTTCCCTCTACTGTTAAGAGGGTAAATTCCTCAAACCTAAAATAGCAAACCTAGTAGTAAGCAAGACAGCTTTTGTCTGTGCTCATAGATGTTTAATGCTTTGTGATCTAATGAAGCGACTGTGTGAGAGCCACGAAAAGCTCGCCTTTGGGAAGGGGTGACTTCTCCCCTCCATCTCCTGCCCCCCACTGCATCTGAGCTGAGGCTGCACCTGACCGGAGTCCCCCGCTCAGCTGAGCGGGAGAGGCCTCCGGACTGAGGGCAGAAGTCTGGCCAGTATTCTTCAGCCCATCCATGTTCCTGCCAGCTGATGCTTGGAGCTCACCATCACCCTGATGCTGCAGTGAGGACCCTAGTCCCCTCTGACATCCTCTCTGGGTTTCCCCCTCCATCTGACTCTGAGATAATCTCCCCTGCTCCTGGTGTGCCTTCCCCCACAGCTTAGACCTTGGTCCTCTTTTCCTCTCTGACTGATGGCCCCGCCTCCACTGTCTTCCCTTTCCTGCCTCCACTGTGCTCCCTCTGAATCAGCTGTGTCACTGGCTTGTCACATTGCCTGGCTACCCTAGGCCCCACTCAAGTGCCTAGGACAAAGTCTTGTTAACCCACCATCCAGGGCTGCCCTGCCTTGGCCCTGGGGCCTCTGCAGCCACTTCCCTGGGCTTTGCCTGGCACTGTATCTGCTGCTTCCTCTCTCTACTTTATGCCTTCCTGATCATCCTAAAAGGCTCTGTTATGTCTCATCTTTAGTTATTTTCCTTGACCTCATGTGGTCTAAATAAAAAAACAGAATAAACAATCACACCTTTTGTGATGTTCAAGTAACTTGAATGCACGCATTCGTACTCAGTCGTGTCTGACTCTCTGCCACTCTATGGACTGCAGCCCGCCAGACTCCTCTGTCCGTGGGATTTCCTGGCAAGAATACTGGAGTGGGTTGCCATTTCCTTCTCCAGGGGATCTTCCCAACCCAGGAACTGAACCCAAATCTCGGGTCTCCTGCCTTAGCAGGCAGGTTCTTCACTGCTGAGCCCCCTCGGAAGCCCAAGTAACTTGAATGCAAAGGCGTAAAAGTATGTCTCTGCCTTATCGCTACTGTAGGATTCAGTGGAGGGACAGGAATTGTATCTCACAGCTTTATGTGAGTATCTGCTTGTGTCCGAGTCCACTCTGCTGCCCTGAGGGTGGTTTGCATCTCAAGATCAAGGCCAAGGGCCTCTCCGGTGCAGGGGAAATTTGAAGATAGGATGAAGACACCACTATTGATAATATCCTGAGACATTATGGAGAAGACAAGAGATGCCAGAATTAAATGCCCCGATTCTTCAGAAAATGCCAAGAGATTCTAGCCCTGCACTGTCCAGTGTGTTGACCGCTGGTCGCACGTGACTTCTGGGTACTGGCTTGGTGGCTGGCCTCAATCGTGATATCCTCCAAGCATAAAATATCACATTTTGAAGATTTGCTTGGAAAAAACATGTAAAATAGTTCATGAATAATTTTTATATTACATGTTTATGTGATACTATTTTGGACAGATAATATATTATCGTTAAAATATATTATCAAGCTTATAAATAAAATATATTGTCAAAATAATTTCACCTGTTTTGGATTGCTAATATAGTATTATTAAAATATATTATCAATTTTATAAGTAAAATAGATTATCAAAATGATTTCACCTTTTTTTTTTTTTTTTTTAATTTTTGCTATAGCCACAAGAAGTGGCGCTAGTGGTAAAGAACCTGCCTGCTAATGCAGGAGACATAGGAGACACAGGTTCAATCCCTGGGTCAGAAAGATCCCCTAGAGAAGGAAATGGCAACCCACTCCAGTATTCTTCCCTAGAGAATCCCATGGACAGAGGAGCCTGGAGAGCTACAGTCCATAGGGTCACAGAGTGAGATACGACTGAAACAACTTAGCATGTTACCCACAAGAAAATGTAAAAGGACATACATGGTTAGCGTTTGTGACTTGCATTGCATTTTCCTGGGAGGATGCTGTTCTAGACTCTACGATTCATGGCTTTTCCTTCACATCCTTGGCAGCATTCTACAGCATAGTGTGGAGCAGATGGCTGGGCACTCGTAGGAAAGGAAGTAGTGAGAACTAAAGGCAAGATAGTTTTGCTAAGAACAGATCGTGCCAAGTGAACCTCATTTGTTTTTTGTAAGGTTACAAGGCTAGAAGATCAGACAAGTTCTCCTCTGATAAGCTTGAGGACAGTTTAGGGAGCATGAAGTTGTTTTAATGGTGTGGCTGCCTCTGTGGCTGGTTGAACTCAGTTCCCAGAATAACTTGTGTTGATGGTTGTGTTGAGAACAGGCTGGGAGATGCTCTCGGGCTTCCCATAGTGCTTGTTTCATAAATGAGAGTCATTTGTTAAGAGGTCGAGTTCGGTCAGGTTTGGGTAGTCTGGAAAAGGTTACCCACGCCAGCCGTGGTTGGCAGCTCATTCATCCATCACATGTGTTGAGGGTGTGTTTGCTCAGGCACCATGCTGACTGGGTGCTGGGCGTGAGGACTAATGATACATTCTCCCTGACCTCTAGAGTGACCTTCAAGCTACTGTTTTTGAAAGATCATTCTGACTTTGCCCACTGGGTCCCTGTTTGGCTGCATCCATATAGAAGTGGATGATTCTGCATCTGGTCAGGCTTTTTTGAACTTTGGTTGAAAATTATGGACCTTCTGGGCCTTCCCAGGTGGCTCTGGTAAAGAACCCACCTGCCAATGCCTGGAGACATAAGAGACCGATTCGATCTCTGGGTCAGAAAAGTCCCTTGGAGTAAGAAATGGCAACCTGCTCCAGGATTCTTGCCTGGAGAATCCCATGGACTGAGGAGCCTGGTGGGCTACAGTCCATGGGGTCTCAAAGAGTCTGACACGACTGAGTGACTGAGTATGCACACATGCATGGATCTTCTGAGCTCTTAGCAATCTAAGAGGCTTGTGGGAAATTCTTTTCAGGGTTGATGCAGCCCATCCATAGCCCTGCTTCCCTCACCTTTGATATTCCATGTGTGTGGGAAGCGGGCGCAGGCCACATTCAGGTGGCGTGGAGTTATCTTAGACTCTGCTTAGATCATTTTCCTGAGGCAGCAGTCCCCCTGTCTGTCCTGCTCTTCAGCTGGGTTGCAGGATATTCCAGTCAGAGAGGCCCCCACTGCCCTTCTGGCCTGGCCTCCCCTTTCTTGGGGTCATGCTGTTCACCACTCCCACACAACCCGGGGGCAGGATGGAGTCAGCCTCCCCATCTTTGTCTTCCCAGCTGGAGATCTCTGCCCATGGCTTCTCCCAAGATGTCC
>NW_011494680.1:10593389-10657468 GCF_000754665.1 Bison bison bison
ATGCTCTGTCCCCCACGCTGAGCCCAGAGTGTTCCAACCCTGACTTGTGTCCACCTCACACATAACCTGCCTTTGTGGTTGCCATTTCCAGTTCCATCTTTTCTTTTCTTTTTTTTTTTACTTCTCATCTTGGGTCCGTTGCCGCCTGCTCAGAAGCTCAGAGTCAGCTCCAGCTCCACGGTAGATTTAACAGAATCTATTCAGGGCCCCGTCTCAGCAGCGCATCGTTGTTGGAAAACAAGGTCATACCTCTCTTTAACACCAAAATAAACTGATAAATGCCTGTGAATGGAGAAGGAGTGGAGCGAAGTGGCTGGCCTTCAATCCTGGGGCGTTTGTTACCGGCTGGAAAGGAGGCCAGGCCCTGTGTCTCTTGGGGACGGGATTATCTGTGAATTGAGATCCTGGCCTCCTGGCTGCAGGGCGACACTTTTGTCTTCTGTCTGGCTTGGCAGAGAGTCAAGCAGAATGGGAGCTCTCAGGGTGAACTTGGTGTCACAGTTCTTCCTTGAAAGGCCCTTCGGGTCACCTGCTCCAGTGGTCCGCACCGTGGAACCCGTTACACACCTGGGATTCTGGAGCATCCGAGTGGAAACTGGGTGGGGGGCTGCCCATGTGGTCTCCGGGGTGACAGTGATGCAGAGGTGGCTTTAGGAGCCCTGTGTCTGGGCCATGATTCTCAGACTCTAGCTCATCAGTCGCCTGAAGGGTTAAATAGTTGCTGGTCTCTTCCCAGAGTTTCTGATTCACTGAGTTTTGGAATGCCTGAGAATTTGCATTAAAAAAAAAAAAACTATTAATTTTTATTTATTTTGTCTGCACAGGGTCTTAGTTGCAACATGTGGGATCTAGGGCCCTGACTGGGGATTGAACTCAGGCCCTCTGCATTGGGAGCATGGAGTCTTAGCCACTGGACCACCAGAGAAGTCCCTGAGAATTTGCATTTTTAACACAGTCCCTGCTGTTATTAAACCACTGATCTGGGCAAAGTCCTCTTTTTTTCTTTTGTGAGTAAACAAATATCATTGAAAAAAATTTTAATACTACCGTGATATCTTTAGTGAATTAAATTATTTTGCATTGAGTGTTTCCTTAGCAGTTCTTAATCGAGAACCTGTGATAATCACAAGTGACTATTCAAAGGTTTGGGTATTCTATTTTGGCTAATATAATTTCATTATGATTAAGTTCAGTGTACTAAATAATGTCAAAATCTGTTAACTTTTGAAAACCATGATTTACAAAAAATACAAGTAGAAGTATATATATATAAATAGGAAATCCTGCTTGGGCAAATTGAAATGAAGACCTCAGTCCATTCAGTTAATAGTCAGTCAATTGTACAGTTTTCAAAGCCAAATGATGGCTTCCCAGTGTTCATCTCAGTTATAAGAAAGGAAAACATACGATTTCTGGATTCAGTTAACGTGTGTATTTTAGATTCCAGATTCCTTTAACAGTAGCATTTTTGAAAAAATGAAATGATGTAATACCTGAGGGCCTTCCCAGGTGACTCAGTGGTAAAGAATCTGCCTGCCAATGCAAGAGACACTGGAGATTTGGGTTTGATCCCTGGGTTGGGAAGCTCCCCTGGAGGAGGGCATGGCAACCCACTCCAGTATTCTTGGCCTGGAAATCCCATGAACAGAGGAGCCTGGTGGACTACATAGTCCGTGGGGTTGCAAAGAGTTACATATGGCTGAGCGACTGAGCATGCTCACAGACACACAGATACACAGATACATACCACCTGAAGCATTTAATCTAAAGGTTGCCAGTTGCTTCATTTGAGATTCTCTAGGTACCACACACGGAGAAGGCAATGGCACCCCACTCCAGTAATCTTGCCTGGAAAATTCCATGGATGGAGGAGCCTGATAGGCTGCAGTCCATGGTATCGCTAAGAGTCAGACACGACTGAGCGACTTCATTTTCACTTTTCACTTTCATACATTGGAGAAGGAAATGGCAACCCACTCCAGTGTTTTTGCCTGGAGAATCCCAGGGACGAGGGAGCCTGGTGGGCTGCCGTTTATGGGGTTGCACAGAGTCGGACACAACTGAAGTGACTTAGTAGTAGTAGGTACCACACAACTTTGTGGGGTCCTGGAGGGTTGGTGATTGAGGTTGGGTGTCTTGTAGGGAAAATGCTGCGAAGACAGAAAGGGTTATAAAAGCTCTCCCTGGAGCAGGGGAGATGACCTGTGTGTCACAGGCTCTAACTTTCTCGCCATGAATCTGAAACAAAGTGGATAACTTTTAATATAACACTGCTGTTTAATAAGCTGTGGACGTGTATGTTCTTCTCTAAGCATTTTGCATTTGTCTTTAGTCTGTGTGCATTTTCATTGTTAAAATATCAATTCAGTTATGATTTGCTTTTGGGGGTGCCATTTAGTAAACGTTTTAAGGCCTTCAAAAGCAAAACTACGATCTTCATATTTTATTTATGATTATAATGAAAATATGTTCTTGAACATATTCAGAGTTCATAAAATATTTTAAAATGTATTCAGTATAAGATGTCTTTGTTAATTAACATCAAGACTCTGGGCCATGAAAATGTACTTATTGCCTTAGATTTAAAAAACGTTTTTCTGAAATAACATCCTTGTCTTGTGTGCTAAGTCAGTCAGTCATGTCCCACTCTTTGCAAACCCATGGACTGTAGCCTGCCAGGCTCCTCTGTCCGTGGGGATTCTCCAGGCAAGAATACTAGAGTGGGTTGCCATTTCTTCCTCCAGGGGATCTTCCTGATCCAGGGATCAAACCCTCATCTTTTTTGTCTCCTGCATTGGCAGGGGGGTTCTTTACCACTAGCACCACCCGGGAAGCGCCAAATTTCGGGGCTTTTAATTTTTTTAGCTGAGTTAATGCTGTTCCTCCTTTCAGACAGCTTGGCTGTTTTTAAAAACTGTTTTAGAGTACATAAAGTTTACATTCTTGGAACACTTTTTCTTATTTCAACAAAAGTCAGTTAGATGCTATTAAATTGATTAAATTTAAATAAATAGACTGAAGGTAGTTTCTAAATTTAGTCTCAGGTCCTTAAGTAAAATTGCCCTCAGTGAGCTGAAACTTTTTTTTTCCAAGTTACAAGGATTTAAAGTGACATCTAGTAAAATGTGTATTCTATAATTAAAATAAGTCCCATTTGGAAATAAATTTGACTCATAGAAAGTTGAACTATTTCTTATTATATCATTCAATTCATTCTATTTTTATGGTTTAATTATATAGTTGACCCATTTAATCTAAATACCTCACAAAATAGAAACTAGGGTATCTTTTAAACAATTTTAGAATCTGAGCTATCCGCCTTCTCTTTGGTGAGTGGGGCCAGAGAGAACCAGAACAGGTATTCTCTGTGCCTTTTTGATGATCTTTTTATCTACGAAATAGATACTTTTAGATAAATGATTGCCCTGGGCACAAAGAACACTGGGAGTTGACATGCAATCTGTTTTGTCTACTGTTGCATAACCAGTGACCCCAAAACATAGTGGCCCCAAAGGATAAAGGTTTCCCACTGCTGCATTTCTCTGGGAATTCAAGAGTCTTGGAGGCTGCAGTCAAGTGTTGCTAGGACCACAGTCACCTGGAGGAACTGCATCCAAGGTGGATGGCAGGTGGGTTGATGCTGCTGTTGGTGGGTTAGGGGGAGCTCAGTTCACCCTCCCCAGGGGCCTTTCCCAATACTCTTTGTTTTGGTTAGAGGTCAGCTTCTTGTCCAGGGAAGCGCCAGAAGGGTGATCCTTCAGTGTCTCAGACTGGCTCACTGCCCAACTCCAGGGAGTTTGTCCTGAGATGCCTCCTGGTGCCAGGATGTGCCAGGTGCCAGCTTCTGGGCCCCCAGGAGATGTGGATGCCATGAGCAGACACACAGGTGCAGGGCATAGGGAGAGGTGACATGCTCAAGGAGGCTTTCCTGAAGAGGGTCCCACCTGAGTGCAGTCCGATCTTCCTTCCTCTTGGGGAAAGGTGGGTGTTGGTAGGCGAAGGGATGGGCTGGCCATGGGGAGCTGGTCAGGGAGAGATTTGGACAGAACTTCTAGCCAGGTGGGCAGGACCAGGTCGAGGGACTGAGTCCTCTACCTTCTTCCCATCTTTTGTAGGCTTGTTATATATTTTACTTCTACATGTATTATTATGTGGGCTTCCCAGGTGGCTCACTGGTAAAGAACCCACCTGTCAGTTTAGGAGATATAAAAGACACACGTTCCATCCCTGGTTGGGCAAGATCCCCTGGAGGAGGGCTTGGCAACCCACTCCAGTATTCTTGCCTGGAGAGTCCTGTGGACAGAGGAACCTGGCATGCTACAGTCCATAGGGTCGCAAAGAGTCAGATGTGACTGAAGCGACTTAGCACACAGGCACGCATGCATATTATTATACATTGCTTTACAGCCAGATACCTTTTTAAATAATATTTTGTTTCACTTGGGAGTGCAAGCTCTTTCTTCCGATGGAGATCAGGGTGGAGTAAGAAGTGGACATTCAGATCTCTCAAAATGGAGCTAAAGTCTGAGTTACACTTGTAACTTTAAAAAAAAAAATTTTTTTAAGATACCTTTAAAAACATTTATCCCCACATTTATCTTTTCTGTGCTCTTCATCCCTTCCTGTATTTTTCAGTTTTTCCATTTGGTACTATTTCCCTTCAACCTGAAGGACTTTCTCTGTCATTTAGTGCAGTGTGGGTCTGCTAGGAACAGAGTGTTCAGCTTTTATTTAACTGGAAACTTCATTCATTTGCCTCCATTTTTGAGGGATAATTCTGCCAGATACAGGATTCTAGATTGGCAGCATTATTTTTCCTCTTAGCACTTTAGCTATGCTATTCAATTCCTTGTTTTTTAAAGATTTTTTTTTAATGTGAACAATTTTTGAAGTCTTTATTGAATTTGTTACAATACTGCTTCTGTTTGATCTTTTGTTTTTTTGGCCATGAGGCATGTGGGACCTTATTTCCCTGCTGCTGCTGCTAAGTCACTTCAGTCGTGTCTGACTCTGTGCGACCCCATAGATGGCAGCCCACCAGGCTCCCCCGTCCCTGGGATTCTCCAGGCAAGAACACTGGAGTGGGTTGCCATTTCCTTCTCCAGTGAATGAAAGTGAAAAGTGAAAGTGAAGTCGCTCAGTGTGTCTGACTCTGTGTGACCCCATGGACTGCAGCCTACCAGGCTCCTCTGTCCATAGGATTTTCCAGGTAAGAGTACTGGAGTGGGGTGCCATTGCCAGGGGTCAAACCCACAACCTTGCATTGTAAGGTGGAGGCCTAACCATTGGACCAGCTGGCAAGCCCTCTGCTGTTCCACTCTTTCCCTGGGCCCTGATGAGAAGTTGAGCGTCATTATTTTTGTTCTGCTGTGTGTCTTTTTTTTTTCTCCTTGCTTTTTAAAAGTTGTTTCTGTGTTTTATTTTTAGCAGTTAGACTATCCTATAGATGGGTCTAGTTTTCCTGGTATTTACCTGTTTGGGATTTATTGAGCTGCTTGGGTTGGTGGGATGACTTTTGCAAATTTAGTACATTTTATTCATAGTTCTTGAAATATTTTAATCCTATCGTTCTCTTTTCTCTTCCCTAATTACTGTACTTGTTATCTCAGTAAATGATATGAATTCTCAAATCATTGATACTTAGTTCTTTTTCTCCTATCCTTTTTCTCTGTTTAATTTGGAGAATGTAAGGTTACTGACCTGTTCTTTTGCAGTGTCCAATTAACAAACCCACTCAGTAAATTTATTTCAAATGTTGTATTTTTAGCCCTAGATTTTTATTTAGTTCTATTTTAGAGTTTCTATTCTGTCCTAAAATAACCAATCTCTTCTCCCATTATATACTTATTTTCCTATAAATTCTTTAACATATGTATATTTTATATATATTTATATATATATATATTTATAACATATATATATTTATTATAGTTAAAGTCCCCAACTACTCATTTCATTAATGGAGTAGAGATTCTGTTTTTCTTAACTGTTCATTCTTAATTATGGATCACAGTTTCTTATTTCTTTATATATTTTGTAATTTGAAAAATTGTATTCCAGGAGTCATGAATAAAATAGTAGATTGAAGTATAATATTTTGTTTGTTTCACTTCTTGGAGAGTGCAGTCTCCTCCTTTTTTTAATATTAATTTTTATTGGAGTATAGTTGCTTTTCAATGTTGTGTTAGTTTCTGTTGTACAGCAAAGTGACTCAGCCACGCATATACATATATCCCCTCTTCCTTGGATTTCCTTCTTATTTAGATCACTATAGAGCATTTAGTAGAGTTCTCTGTCCTTATAGCAGGTTCTCATTAGTTATCTATTTTATACATAGTATCAATAGTGTGTGTGTGTGTTTGTATGCTCAGTCGTGTCCAACTTTTGTGGCCCTGTGGACTGTAGCCTGCCAGGCTCTTCTGTCCATTGAATTTTCCGGGCAAAAATACTGGAGTGGGTTGTCATTTCCTTCTTCCAGGGATCTTCCCAACCCAGGGATCAAACTCACATCTCCTGTATCTTCTGCATTGGCAGGTGGATTCTTTACCACTGAGCTACCAGGGGAACCCATATATATGCATTCTTAAAGTAAATGCCTGAAACTGAGAAGTCAATCAGTGAGTTCCCTTGCCCTCTGGCCCTGGATTGACTGGAAAGCACTGGCAGATGAGTGTATGAGTGACATTCTTCTAATTTTTCCTTTTCCCAAGACTGAAATTTGTGATACCTGTGCTATTCAAATGAGCCACCGCTGGTTACTGATACCTGCCAACAGAACAAGATATCTGAAAGTGAATAAAAAGTAAAATGAAGCATTGTTCTCTCAAACTTGCCCTGAGACAAACTCCTTTTCCTTTATGAAACTGACTAATCAAATGTAGGTCAGAGAACAGTAAGAGTTAAAGACTCAGAGATAAAGTGCATTCATAGCTTTGTGGTTGCTTTGAGGGGCTCCTCAGACAGTAAGAAATAGAATAGATCTATTTATCATAGATCTGAGGACTGTGAAGTCCAAGGTCAAGGTGTAGGCAGATTCCATGTACCATGAGCGCTAGCTTCTGGTTCATGACAACACTTCTTGTTTCTGAGTTCTTGCTTAGCAGAAGGTGCAAGGAAGCTCTCTAGGGTCTCTTTTATAAGGGCACTAATCCTGTTCCTGAGGGTCCCATCCCCGTGACTTAACCACCTCCCAATATCATCACATTGGGGTTCAGGATTTCAACATATTAATTTTGAGGGAAGACATTCAGTCCATTGCAATGGCATTCCTAGTACTAATGGCTGAAAGGTGTTTTATTATTTACCATCTTTCAGGTTCCAAATCACTGGTGTTAAATGTATTGCCATTTAATTCAGAACAACCCCAAGCAGAACTGAGATCCAAATCTTGATGGTTTGACTATAAAACAGACACCTTTAACCACCAAGCTGTAAATACTACCTGATTCAAACACTTCTTTGATGATGAATCAATTTATTTTTTATGTGTTAGATTGTTTTATCAATCACTTCTTGCTCAACCAGTAATATTTTATCTAACATCTACTTTATTGTGGACATTGATTTCAGAGTAGAACATGATAGACATAAAAGAATTCAAAGACTGTTTGTGAAACATGCAATTTAGCTGAAAAGTAAGGCTTACATAAAAGAGCCAAACAGCCAAAAAAATGCTACAAAAGATCATACAGTAAATGCTCTGTTTTATGGAGCAAGCTATATTTCTTACCATGCAATTTAGTATTACCATTAAGAGAGCATAACTGCCTTAAATATAATAGAGCCATTAATTTGATGTTTACTCATAGTGTCAATCTTTCCCTGCCAGTCCTTTATACTGACATTAATTTCCCAAAGCTCTAAAGATATTAATAGCCTACAGGAGACATTGAATATAAAAAGTCCTCAAAAAAAAAAAAAAAGTTAAGTCCTCTACGAAACTGCACCCTGACTTATTTTAGAGACATGCCACTAGCCTGGCTCAGAGCTCCCCTTGCTCATGTGCTAGGGGGCCAGCATTGACAGTTTCAGGGGTGTACCAGGGAGAGAGGGACTGAGAGCAGCTTTCTGCAGGGCTGGTGATGCTCGTTTTTCTGGAGGTGGCCAGTGTGGTCAGGCTCTTTTTGTTGTAAACACAGTGATGTATATTTTTTTGTTGTTTATTGGTCACTAAGTCATGTCAGACTCCTGTGAACCCGTGATCTGTTGCCTGCCAGGCTCCTCTCTCCATGGGATTTCCCAGGCAAGAATACTGGAGTGGGTTGCCATTTCCTCCTCCATGGAATCTTCCTGACCCAGGGATCAAACCCACATCTTCTGCATCAGCAGATGTATTTTTTACCATTGAGTCACTAGGAAGCCCAATGTATATTCAGCCCCTCCATTTTTGTGGCCTTGCTGAGTGAGAAGCACCTGGCTGTACATTTCCATCCTGAAGGCCATTTTCCTGTGACGTGAAAAGTAAGAAGTGCCCAGTAGACACCTGCTACCCCCTGAATGAACCCAGAGGACATAGTGCTGAGTGGAGTAAGCCAGTCAGAAAAGGAGCTCTATTGCATCCTCCTGCTTACAGGAAGTACTTAGAGGAGTCAGAGTCCTCGAGTAGTGGTTGTTAGGGGCAGGGGAGAGAGGGACTATCCTGCTGGCTCAGATGGTAAAGAACCCTTCTGCACTGCAGGAGACCAGGTTCCATCCCTGGATCAGGAAGATCTCCTGGAGAAGGAAATGACAACCCAGTCTCGTATTCTTGCCTGGAGAATCCCATGGACAGAGGAGCCTGGTGGGCTATACTGTCCATGGGGTTGCAAAGAGTCAGACACGACTAAGCGCACACACAAGGAGAGAGGGGAATGGACTTTAATACTTAATGGGTACAGAATTTCAGTTTTTTGAGATGAACCAGTCTGGAAATGTTTGGTGGTGATGGTCACACAACAGTGTGAAGGTACCTAATGTCACTGAACCATATCTTTAAAAACAATTGCAATTGTAAATTCTGTGTTGTGCATATTTTCCCACAATTAAAAAAGTGTAAAATTATAAAACATGATGCCTCAATAAAGCTTGTCTTTAAGTGTTAACAAAAAAGTGCCCAGTAAATTATATAACATTTTATTAACATCATGCTGAATTGTTGTAGAAGAGCAGAAAATACCAGTGTTCTTGGCACTGTTCTCCACATGCTTATTAATGAGAAGAATAGCTTTTTTTTTTTAAGAGGAAGCTGAAAGTAGAGATCCTTTGGCCTGAAATCATTGCCACCTGCTCTGGAAAGTCCTTGAAGGAGACTCCAGTTATATTTCTCACCTAGACCGGAGAGCCCAAACCTCAGGGTTGTGAAACAGGTCTGTTCTCCTAAGGATAAAAAAAAATAATAATAATAATGTGGGAAAACTGAACCCACATTCTCAATGAACATAAGGAGTGTCTGCCTTTCAAACAACTTAAGTGATTCTTGGAGCTCCTGTAGTCCGACATTGACTATATCGTGTAGACTAATTTTTTTTTTTTATCATGTAGACTAATTTTTTAAGGAAAAAAAAAAAAGAGGAGATTTAAATCTCATCAACACTATCTCTTACTTGGTATTTATAGATGCCCAGGAGGATGGAAGTCTGCCAGTTTATAATCAAAGCAGAAAACAGAAATTTGTTGACATAATTTTTTGGCATGATATACTAGGATTATTTAAATAGTATTACATAATTTCTATTTTTGGTTTTCAAGGAACATAGTGACTTATTTAATAGTCATTTAAAAATTAAAATTTATAGAAGTAGAATCATCATATGACCCAGTAATTCCACTTCTGAGTATATACCCAAAAGAATCCAAAGCAAAGTCTAGAAGAGATTTTTGTTTCAATACACCCGTGTTCACAGCAGCAGTATTCACAACTGCTAAAATGCGGAGGCAATTCGTGTCCATCAAATGATGAATGACTACTCAGAATGTGGTTGGTACACAATGCAGTACTATTTAGTCTTAAAAAGGGAAGAAACTCTGACATATGCTACAACATGGATGAACCTCGAGGACATTATGCTAATTGGAATAAGCCCATCACAAAAAGATGTACAGTATGATTCCACTCATATGAAATACCCAGGCAAATCATGGAGACAGAAATTAGAATGGTGGTTGCCAGAGGCTGGGGAAGGGGGAATGGGGAGTTATTGTTTAATGGGTCTGGGCTGCAGTTCTACAAGATAAAAGGTGTTCTGGAGATGGATGGTGGTGATGTGTATAGCATTGCGATGTGTTTAATACCACTGAACTGTACACTTAAAGACAGTTAAGAGGGCAAGTTTTATGTATTGTGTATTTTACCATAGTAGAAAAAATGAAAGAAAATTTAAATATCAGCCTCCAGAAAAGATAAATGCTTTCTATCTTAGGTTTTAATGGGTTCCTTATCCCTGTTTTTTTTCTTGATAGAAATATTTTTCACAATGTAGGTTAGCAAGAGATTTTGCACATAAAAATTTGAGTAACTACAAAATACATGTTTTCTACAATAGGTTCTGGCTGGATGAAGAAGTACAGAGTAATTTGTGTTTTTTTCAGTGTTTTGAGGAACCTTCACACTGCTTTCCACAGTGACTGAACCAGTTTAAATTCCCACCAGCAGTGTTCAAGTCTTTCTTTTTCTGTACATCCTCAGCAACTTTTGTTATTTACAGTCTGTTTGACGACAGTCATTCTGACAGGTGTGGGCTAATAGCTTATTGTGGTTTTGCTTTGTTTCTCTCTGCTGATTAGTGATGGTGAGCACCTTTTCATGTGCCTGTTGGCCATCTGTGTGTCTTCTTTGGAAAAACACTTATTCATTCACATCCTCTGCCCACTGTTTAACTGTGTTGTTTGTTATTTTGATACTGATATTTTGTGTGAACTCCTTATGTATTTTAGATATTAACTCCTTATCAGATGTATCATTTGCAAATATTATCTCCCATTCAGGAAGTTGTCTTTTTGTTTTGTCGATGGTTTCCTTTGCTGTGCAAAAGCTTTTAAATTTAATTAGGCCCCAATTGTTTATTTTTGCTTTTATTTCCTTTGCCGGAGGAGACAGATACAAGAAAATATTGTTACAAGTCATGTCAAAGAGTGTTTTGCTTTCGTTGTCTTCCAGGAGTTTTATGGTTTCCGATCTTTTATTTAGGTCTTTAATCCAATTTGAGTTTATTTTTGTAAATCAAGTGAGATTGTAAATACAGTGACTTTGGAAGAACCGTGTTGACCAAAAAGAAAATCTCTCTTAGTTTATTTTGGATTTGGGAAGTCTCTGGTGTTGTACAAGTTTAAAATTTTTGAAGGAAAGAAGCTCCTCTGTTCCTTCTTTCCAGATTAGCATATTAGCCCCACAGAATATGTCAAGATCATTCTGGTTTATATTCACGTTCATGCGTCTAAATAACCGTCCCACCCATCTCGGCTGGTGCTTAGTCAGGGAACCACTATAAACTCCATTTGTTTTGTTATTTTATTAATCTCTTCTAAATGAGCTATTATTTCCAGCTGTGTGTGTTAGTCGCTCAGTTGTGTCCAACTCTTTGTGTCCCCAAAGACTGTGCCTGCCAGGGTCCTCTGTTCATGGAATTCTCCAGGCAAGAATACTGGAATGGGTACCCATTTCCTTCTCCAGGAGAGCTTCGCAACCCAGGGATAAAAGCTGGGTCTCCCACATTGCACTTTCCATCTGAGTCACCAGGGAAGTCATTTCCAGCTACTGACTCAGAATCATTAAAACCCTGGAAAATGACAATGTATATAATTGGATTGCAAGCAATTAATAACTGTGCTAGGTTTAAAAAATGTATTTGTATAATAAGCTGTGTGTCAGAGTACCATTTTGAAGAGTGTTAAGAATGAACAGTTGAGATGGGCAACATTTGTTTTAATATATTATTTGAAACTAGGTGCATGTATCTTTAAAAATATTTTTGTGACATTGACATTAGAGGAAACATTTTACAGGTTTTCCATTGTGCCATTCTTCAGAAAATTCTATCTTGGATATTTATGGGTTTGCTAAGTGTTACTATATGTAGAGAATCAGTGAACAGAACACATCTGAGTGAATTTATTGAAACTTTTCATATGCTTCTTTTTTTGCCAAGTCTAGAGAAATAGATCTATTTCAACTCAGTCCAAAGAAATTAATTGTTGGAACACATGAAAGCCCTCTTTTTAAGGTGAGTTCACAGCATGTGAGGAGCCTGACAGTGAGGTGATTATGGTCTTTTTAGTTTGAATCTCAAGAAGATGTCTCTAGCTGTATGATCCTGCCTTTTGGGAAATACAAGTTAATTTTCCAGAATGTTTAGAAATCAGTGATTCATAATCAAGTCACTCTTGTGTGCCTGGCATCTTCACATGTTTTTACTGAAACATCTAACTCCAAAGTAGGGACTGTTTCCATTTGTTGATCAAAAGTGGGCAGAAGGAGGTGGCTCAGCTACGAGGCCCCATGCAGTGAGTGAACGCGTCTTTAGCTACTTCCTTTGTGATCTGTTGGCATTTAATCTTCAAGATGACCTGTGAGGTCCTGGCTGTAGTTATCTCCATCTCCAGACCAGGAAATCTGGCCTCTGAGAGGTTTACTCACTCAAGGTCACATGGTTAGTTAAGGTGTGAAAGCAGGATTGAACTCAGCTGATGGAAGAATACTCAAGAGTCTCCATCAGGTAAATATTTTGGTTCCAGTGCTGTAGTCCAGCTTCGACTGCCTGGATTCCTTAGGGAGTCACCACCTTTATATTCTGTAGCTCCAGGGTGATGGAACATTTGCCCTGACTAGGGCTTCCCTGGTGGCTCAGATAGTAGAGAATCTGCCTGGGATGCAAAGAGATGCAGGTTCAATCCCTGGGTTGGGAAGATCTCTGGAGAAGGGAATGGCAACCCCCTCTAGTATTCTTGCCTGGAGAATCCCTGTGGACAGAGGAGCCTGGTGGGCTACAGTCCATAGTGTCACAAAAGAGTCAAATACGACTGAGCGACTAACACCCCCATCCCCATACAAACACATTGTATGAAACTCCCAGTACTCTTGATGTTTTTATGCTTGTAACTTTAGCCATTCTCATGACTATACAGCGGCATCTCATTGAGGTTTTAGTTTGCATTTCCTACTGACTAATTATGTAGCAGAGCTCTTGTGCTCCCTTGGCATTGGTTTTCTTTGTTGAAAATTTGTGTTCCGATCCTGTCTATTTTTTTGGTTGTGCTGATCTTCGTTGCTACATCTGTGCTTTTTTTGGTTGTGGAGAGGAGCTGTGGGCCTCTCACTGCAGAGCCTTCTCTTGTTGAAGGAGCATGGGCTCTAGAGCATGAGGGCTTCACTAGTGGTGGCTCACAGGCTTAATTGCTCAGAGGCATATGGGATCTTAGTTCCTGACCAGGAATCGAACCCGTGCCCCCTGCACTGGAAGGTGGATTCTTAACACTGGACCACCAGGAAAGTCCTCTCTCTCTCTCTTTTTTTTTATGTTGTTGTCTTTCTCTGAGTTTTAATACCATTAATGAGGTAATGTGGAGAATTATAAAGAAAGTATTTTATTGCTGACATATTTTCAGGAAAGGAATATCTTTAATGGACATTTTATTTCCTACACCATTTTTTTTTCTTTTTTTTGCGGGGCATGTATAGCAGGAACTGCCTGTCATCTCTTGGCTTGTTGTAATTTACCTTGCCTTGCTTTGCTACACGTACTTTTTACTGACTCTGTCAACTCATAATCTCTGGGAAAACCACTTGTGAAGGTACTAATTATGCCTCTAAACACACATGCACACATATCCATCCATCACAGGCAAACCTTGACTCCCCTACCACTGTGAGGGCACCCTAGTGATTCCAGTGGGCACTCTGCAGTGGGCACAACATCCTCTCCTGCTTTCTGGTTCCCCTGCACCCACCGCTGTTCAGTGTAAATTACTGGGGAGTCAACAAGTGACTGTTAGTGATGATAAGCTGCTGACTGGGGTAGGTTTAAGTGCTCTTGAATGACTCCAGTTTTAGAGAACAAGAGATCTTCTTTTTTTTTTTTTAATTTTATTTTATTTTTAAACTTTACATAATTGTATTAGTTTTGCCAAATCTTCTAAACTGATGGATGTAGTCGTAAATTAGTTTGAAATCCTCACTTTAAAAACTGCTTGTGTAAGCTTTAGAATACTGAGATTTTGCCTGATGGCTAGCTATAAAATCTACTTGGAAAAAAGTATTGTAGCAAAACTGTGATTGTGATTTGGCTATGAGTTGTTGTTGTTTGATCGCTTGACCCCATGGACTGCAGCATACCAGGCTGCCCTGTCCTCCACTATCTCCCAGAGCGTATCATCCAAGCATCTCATCCTCTGTTCTCTCTTTCTCCTCCTGCCCTCAGTCTTTCCCAGCATCTGGATCTTTTCCAGTGAGTCAGCTCTTCACATCAGGTGGCCAAAGTATTGGAGCTTCAGCTTCAACATCAGTCCTTCTGATGAATATTCAGGGACTGATTTGATCTCCTTGAAGTCCAAGGGGCCTATGAACAAGACAGGGTAATTCTATTTTTATTTTGTAAAATAATTAAATTAATTTAATTACTTTTGACTGTGCTCAGTCTCTGTTGCTGCGTATGGGGTTTCTCTAGCTGGGGTGAGCAGAGGCTACTCTCAAGTTGTGGCCCGCAGGCTTAGTTTCCTTGCAGCATGTGGGGTCTTCCTGGACCACAGATCAAACCTGTGTCTGAGTCCCCTGTATTGCCAGATGGATTCTTAACCTCTGGACCACCAAGGAAGTCCAGTAATTCTGTTTTTAGAGTAGATGTTTCTAGGTTAGGCAACCTAAGAGTATTTCATGGCCTTTAGTGGTTTATTCTAGCTGTATCTGTGGACCAAAGGCAGAATATGTTCTTGATCATTGTGAGCCATGTTTTGTATTAATATGGGATTCCCTGGTGGCTCAGACAGTAAGGAATCTGCCTGTTAATGCAGGAGACAGAGGTTTCTATCCCTGGATTGGGAAGATCCCCAGAAAAAGGAAATGGCAACCCACTCCAGTATTCTTGCCTGGGAAATCCTATGAACAGAGGGGCTTGGCAGGCTACAGTCCACGGGGTCTCAAAGAGTCGTACACGACTGAGCAACTAACACTTGTATTAATATACACTTGAGTTGATTCATCAAGAGGTGTCCATGCTGTGTAGGATAATGAATGAGTAGAAAAGCTGATGAAATTGTGAGCTTATGGGGGGTTGCTTTTGAAATTTATGATCTGATAGAGCACTGGATTGGCACCTAGCAGATCTGAGATCTAGGACCAGCTTTGCTGTGTGACTTTGGAGAGGTCACTTGACCACTCTGGGCTTTCCTCTGCTCTGAAATGAGTCAGTTGAAAGACTTGTGCTGTGAATTATTTTTATTACGATGGTTTTGAGGTCACATGACAACTTTGAAAATAATTCCAGTCTTGAAGTTCTTCATCTGTGGTGTTATTCCTCATTCCAGTCATAATTGCATGGCTTTTCTGTCTTTATTGCTTTCTCTTTGTTACTCTCTCTTACTTTCTCTCTTCCAAAGTAAGAGAAGGAAAAGGTAAAAATAATAGTAAAGATGAAAAGGAATTTTTGATACAATATTAGAACAAAACAAAAGCCTGTTTTCGAAATAGTAAAATGCAAAACTTTTTACTTTGTTATTATGGGTCACAGTCAATTCAAATTGGGCCCAAAGGTGTTTTGGATTAAAATTTCTCTAATGTCCTCATAAATGTTTGTGATTTTATTCATTTAAATTTTTGGTGTCCTTTATATTTCAGCAAGCAAATAAAATCTTAAACTGCAGGCAGTAAGCAATCAAAAAGAGCCCATAGAACTTGGGGTTTATGTTTCTGTTTTAATTTAGTGCTAATTCTGACTTTATGTTCTTGTTGAGTAGTGAGACAAAGGAAAAGTAGATTATTTTGAAAGTTTTGAATGTGAGAGTGGGAATTATCAGTGTTAGTTATTGAAATAGACATTTTCAGGCTTGCTTTTTACTTTTTCTGAAGCTATTCAAAATCTAGGTCAAGATTTGCAGCCTTACTCATGAACTCCTGGCACACTGTTCACTACATATTGCTCCAGAAAGGAACTAATAATGGTGGGGAAACTGGCATCCACCTTAATGAAGTGGTTCTCAGGCATCATCTGTTGAAGTCCCAAGTGCCTCCTTAAAAAATCATACTGTTGATTACTCCTGTACCCGTGCAAAACATGGAATAAATCTCAATAAAAAAAGGTGTCTATGACAGAGCATCTTCCTTCCCTGTTGGCTGGCTCCCACTGTCAAGTAAAGATGTCATTATCTGGGCTGATGGCACCAGACGAAAGCAGATGCTAGAGGAAAAGATGGTTAAGTTTTCCATCACATTTTCTTGAGCTGCTAGCTGTCCACATAACAACCACTTTCATGATTCATCCAAGTGTCTCCAAATACAGTAAGAACATTTACAGAAATGGCAACCCACTCCATGTATTCTTGCCTGGGAAATCCCATTGACAGAGGAGCCTGGCGGGCTATAGTCCATGGGGTTGTGAAAGAGTCAGACAAGACTCAGTGACTAAACAACAGACCTAAGAACACGACTTTCCTCCAAAAAGTTTCTTTGCACGTTTCTTTCCACATTTGTAAAGTGGAGTCACATTGTTTCTGGACCTGAGTACGTGCCCAGTCAGTGTTAATTATTTCCTTCCTAAAAATGAAATACTCAAAAACTGGGATAGTGTCGCCTCCAAGAGCTGACCTTGCATCAGGAGAATAAAGAAAACCCAGAACAATGAGGCACATGTTTGTGAGCTCTGGTAGGAACTGCGTTTGGAGGACAAGATAAGAAAAAATGCTGACTTGTAATATTTTATTCCGTTGCAAACATTAACAGAGTTTCTGCAGTACAAACAACATATCTCTCTTCTCCCCAGTTATACAGTTTCTTGTGAGGAGGCGACATCATTTCCTGCTCGGTTTTGTGAATTACAAGGATGCTGTGTCCTGCTGGGGATGCTGGGCTTGGAATGAGGCAGAGAGAGGCTCACAGGGATCTCCAGGCTAGTGGCAGCCCACAGGCTCTTTAAGTTGTTTTCCTTTAAGGGCACAAGCAAAGCCCACCTTATAGTTGACTTTTGTCTTTTTCCCAAATCGAGCAGCTCTATAAAAAAGAGGCTTTGGACCCAGGTTTTTCCCAGGTAGATTAGGAAATACACACTCTCTGTTACACAGTGAAAATCAGTTTCTCTTGAATGATACTTGAAAAACTCATCACTTTTCTTCTCCAGAATAATCATAATCATCTCTGCTCTTTTATTTTAGCTGTCTCCAACTGGATATCCAGGGCACCTCTCCTGTTCTTTTTGACTCTTGAATTGGAAGCTAACAAGACTCTACAGCCTGGAAAGGAAGTAAAAGGTAATACATGTTAAAAAACTGTGGTATTAAATTCATGTGTACATCTGATGATCACAAAGTAATGGCAGCGCCTTATTTGTCGAGCGGAGTTTGGGTGTCCTTCCCTGTTTTCCCACCATCTTCCTCCTGTCCCTCCCCCCACACCACCCCCTCCCCTGCCCACCACCACCCAAGCCCTCCTTGTCGTCTTCTCTCTCTGTCTTCTCCTTCCCTTCTCCTTCCTCTCCCTTCTTCACATGTGTTCACTCAACAAACGAGTGTGTGGAGTCTGTCCTGTGGGGTCACTGGCAGGAGTGGGAGGGACAGCCTCTGAAAAGGACCTCCCCCCAGCTCTGTGTTGGCAGGTCTGAATGAGAGGCAGTCCTTGCTTCTGGCTGTGCCCAGAGCACTCCCTCGCCAGCCACCCGGGCCCTGAAACATGTGCACTTCCCTGGCTCTCTTTGAGGTTCCCCGGGTGTTTGCTTGCTGCTGCTTTTTCTGCAAATTCTGGGGCTCTTCGAGGCTCAGCTCCTCGTGGAGATGCAGAAAGTAGCGTCGGGGGACTGCCACCCGACAGATGAATTTGTGAACACTCTCACTTGCTGTGAGACCTGCTATATTTTCTCCAATCACTAACAGAACATGTAACATGCGAAAAATCTAAATGACCCCGATCCATAACATAGAATGTGACTGGTCTCTCCCAAAGCCCGGAGTTAACACTAGCTAAATTTGGGTGCACATGCTTTAATCGTTTTCTTCTCTGCACAGACTCATGTTGTTAGTAAACGTGCTTAGTCTGTAATAAGAGCCCTAATCCAACAGGGTAGGATTCTGTGGGAAAAGGTGGTTTCATAATTTCTGCTGATCGTCACGCCTTGTTTCTTCCTTGCGCGTGGCCCTTGCTAATGCAGATGGTGGGTTTTGTGAGCTGGGGACCACAGGTGCTCCCTTGTGCCTGTTCATTTTGGTGGCTTCTGCCCTCATTTAGTAGCCAAACTGATGTTTACCCACCGCCTTTTGCCTTGATAATACATTAGTCACGCCAAGATTCTGGGGAGAACTGGGACTCAGGTGCTGCCATCCTTGTCCCGGATGCTGGGTGGGAACGGTGAGCTCCTCCCTTGGCTGAAATCCTCCTTCGTGGTACACCCCCGCCAGCCTGGCTCTGGAGACACTGTTGCATCTCTGCTTGGCGCCTCTGTCTGTCCTTAAGGAGCCAGCAGTCTCCCTCCTGGTGAGACTGCCCTCACCTGACTTTCTGCCTCCCTCCTGGAGAGCAGGAGCCTCATCTCGCTTCTGAGACACCCAGCTCCTGCCTCCTTCTTCAGCCTTGGTCACCTTCTCAAATACCCTCTGACTCTACCCCATCCCCACCTGATACCCGCCTCAACTGAATATTCGAAAGCAACTGGCCACATTCCACAGCCTTTGGTCCACCGTTCTCCCGGGTGTCTGTCTGTCTCCATGCATTGTCAGCAGCTGAGGGGGGTCCTTGGCCTGTTCAGTTCAGTAACCAAGAAAGCCTGTTGTGGTCCAGCACATGGTTGACTGTAGGAACTAAGCGATGGATGAGTGTTGGGTGGACATCAGGCATCGTCCCTACCCGGGCTCTTTATCTTGGGATGTGGGCACTGCCTGTATCCCGTGGGATGCCGTGTATGCTGGTCAGATGCTCCGGGGGCCGTGGAGCAGTGCCAGCTTTGAGGCAAGGCATATTTTCCTGACTGTGAGTTCTTCTAGGAAACTTGAGATGGTCCCCAGTTAGATTTATGAGTTGGCTTATGGGTGGGGGGGCTCCAGCTCTGGGCAGCCCAGCTGTGGTCCCCTCTCATCTGCTGTTGGAGCTCTTCTCATAGGTGGACAGAGCCAGAACTTCCTGGGGCTGGTGGCTTTGGTGAGAGTGGGCTCTGGGTCAGCATCTGGACTCAGCCACGTGCAGTGTGCATGATGTTGGAAAGCTGTTCACTTTCTGTGCCTCAGTTTCTTCACCTGTCACGTCAGGATACAGGCAGTGTCCACATCATAGGCTCCTTGTGAGCATCGAAGGATAAGTTGCTGTGTAGCCTGTGGGTGCACAGGAGGTGCGTAATCCATGGTAGAGCTTCTGTTCTATTGTCTTCTGCAGAACAGAGGTGACAATACCTATTTCTCGTGGTTACTGTAAGCATTAAATGAGGTGGTGCCCATAAAATGGGGCCTCTCAGGTGGCTCAGTGGTAAAGAATCTGCCTGCTGAGCAGGAGATGCAGATTTGATCCCTGGGTCAGGAAGATCTCCTGGAGAAGGAAATGGCAACTCATTCCAGTATTCTTGCCTGGAGAATCACATGGACAGAGGGGCCAGGTGGGCTACAGTCCATGGGGTTGCAAAGTGTCGGACATGACTGAGAGACCAATCAACAATTATGCTGGCTTTTTTTTTTAATTTGCATAACTTAAAAAATTCCACTTGGTTACATGGTTGCACATGAGTGGTCCTGAGATTAAACAAGTGAAAATAATACAGCTGCTTCTCAAAATTTGTAGCAGTGCCTTTGGAAAGTTTCTGTAAACCACAGAGAAGTTGAGTTGTTGCTCCAAACAGAGAGGTTCATCCCCTGCAGAGGTGACCTTTGGTTTCAACTCTCATTGAGTTTCCTTCCTTATTTGCTTTTGGCATTGATCTGACCTGAGTACCACCTAAGAGCAAAGCAAACCATTTAAGCAGGAATATGTTTCAGTATTTAATGATACTCAGTTCTTCAAACCCTTCACTACCTAAGAACTTGTACTGAGTGACCTGTCTCTTTAAGATTCTGTAATATTCACTTAGATTTTCCTAGACTGGATTTCTCTGATTAATATGCAACCATATTTTCCCTTGGGTTTCCCAGGTAGTTCAGTGTTAAAGAATCCACCTGCCAATACAGGAGCTGCAAGAGACTTGGGTTCAATCTCTGGGTCGGAAAGATCTCCTAGAGAAGGAAATGACCACGCTCACTCCAGTATTCTTGCCTGGGAAGTCCCATGGACAGAGGAGCTTGGTGGGCCACACAGTCTGTGGAGTAGCAAAGAGTCAGACAAGACTGAGCACATACTTTTACTTTTATTTTTTAACCTTGTTTTATTGTTTAGTTAAAGGAGAAAAACAGCCGATGGTAGGTTTTGGGATTTGAGGATTTTTTTGAGATCCTTAAGTTAATTGATAGACCTCCTATGTATTCGTGGCATGAAGGTACAAGTATGTTAAAAAATATTTCCAGTTTGGTCTCTAATCCTAGGCTCTGATTAACCTTCTGCAAAGCCTGTTATCTGCAGTAAATGATTCTAATTGGTACATATGCTACTTTGTAAAAAACAAACAAAACACAATATTTAGCACTTTTTCCGGGTTTTGTACACAAATGTGTAATTTGGCTTTCCTTCTCCAAAGGAAAATTTGGGTCTTTTATGGACTGAAAATGTTTCAAATTCAAGGTGCACACTTCAGTCATAAAGATGAAGTTCCATCTTAAGGAGGAGTGCTGTTTATAGTCTTCTAAATTTTTTTACTAGCATCTCTTTTTCAAGGAGTACTGTCTGGGCTGTGTTTTCTGACTTGTTTTCTGAGTTAATTAGAGTTGGAAAGCAGACGTTTCTTTTTTCTCTTTCTTACCGTCTGGTGTTCAGGGCCACCAAGCCTTGTTATCTTTGGTTGCGTCCCCTGTGTCCACCCTGCAGTTTGCATGTCATTTCAGAGAACCTCTTCCTTCTTTGGCCTCTGTCTGAGCAGATAAGCATCACTAGAACGTGACGCAAGCAGTGATGCAGGCTGTAGGGGACCCAGTGAATTCTAGATTGTTCTGACCTAGTAAGTCACCCAATTTGTGTTTCTTAGTCTTCAAAAGGTCCTTGTAGGAGGATAATTGTACCTATTGAAAAAGCATGTCATTCTTCTCTCATGAGTAATTGCTGACGGTGTATAAATGTGTCCTAGCCTTTTCTCACTTAATTTTTTTTCCTTAAATTTATCTTTAATTGGAGGATGATTGAGGTACAATGTTGTGTTAGTTTCTGCTGTACAGCAACACGAATCAGCCTTAAGTATACATATATCCCCTCCCTCTTGGACCTCTCTCCCACCCCTCCCATCCCAGTCCTCTAGCTCATCTCAGAGCTTTGAGCTGAGCTCCCTGTGCTCTACAGCAGCTTCCCACTTGCTATCTGTTTTACATGTGATAATACATATGTTTAAGTGCTACTCTCTAAGTTCATCCTACCCTCTCCTTCCCCACCTGAGTCCACAAGTCCGTTTCCTATGTCTGCGTCTATATCCTCCCTGCAAATAGGTTCAAGAGCACCATTTTTCCAGATTTCAAATATATACATTAATATATGATATTTGTTTTTCTCTCTCTGACCTACTTCACTTTGTGTAACAGGCTTCTGGGTTTATCCACCTCAGTTCAACGGACTCAAATTCATTCTTTTTTATGGCTGAATAATTTTCTATTGTGTATATGTACCACAGCTTCGTCATCCATTCATCTGTCGATGGCCATCTAAGCTGCTTGCATGTCCTGGCTATTGTAAATAATGCTGCAGTGAATCTCAGCATTGCTCCCCCCGGATCCGGTGCCACCAGCACTCCCCATCAACCCTAGGACATCATCGATGTCTGTGCTCTTTTCTCAGAACTGTGCTGTACTTTCCGTATGAAATCCTGAAATGTTTAAGATGGAGATGGTGCAAGTTCAATTCCTTATTTTACAGAGGAGAAAATTGAGACCTTTTGACAGTTACTTTCATTTAATATATTTATAAGAATTCAGCAAAAAGGGAACCCTCTTACACTGTTGGTGGGAATACAAACTAGTACAGCCACTATGGAGAACAGTGTGGAGATTCCTTAAAAAACTGGAAATAGAACTGCCTTATGATCCAGCAATCCCACTGCTGGCCATACACACTGAGGAAACCAGAAGGGAAAGAGACACGTGTACCCCAATGTTCATCGCAGCACTGTTTATAATAGCCAGGACATGGAAGCAACCTAGATGTCCATCAGCAGATGAATGGATAAGAAAGCAGTGGTACATATACACAATGGAGTATTACTCAGCCATTAAAAAGAATACATTTGAATCAGTTCTAATGAGGTGGATGAAACTGGAGCCTATTATACAGAGTGAAGTAAGCCAGAAGGAAAAACATAAATACAGTATACTAACGCATATATATGGAATTTAGAAAGATGGTAACGATAACCCTGTATACGAGACAGCAAAAGAGACACTGATGTATAGAACAGTCTTATGGACTCTGTGGGAGAGGGTGGGAAGATTTGGGAGAATGGCATTGAAACATGTGAAATGACATGTATGAAACGAGATGCCAGTCCAGGTTCAGTGCACGATGCTGGATGCTTGGGGCTGGTGCGCTGGGAAGGCCCAGGGGGATGGTGGGGGGGGGGGGGGGGGGAGGAGGGTTCAGGATGGGGAGCATGTGTATATCTGAAATTAAAAATTAAAAAAAAAAAAAAAGAATTCAGCAAAGATATCCTTTTCTATTATTATAAGAATATAGGTATTCTTCATGTAATTAAAATATTTACAGAAAGTACTAATAATTAGTGTATTAAATCATACTGCGAGACTTCTCCAGCGGTTCGGTGATTAAGACTTCACCTTCTAATGCAGCTGATGCAGGTTCCATCCCTGATCAGGGAAGCTAAGATCCAAAAAGACCAAAACATAAAATAGAAACAATATTGTAAGAAATTCAATGAAGACTTTTAAAAAATCATATTGAACATGGTCAGCCTTTGGTACACTCCCCAGGAAAGGACAGCTGTGCTTCACCTGGGGCTCTGGGGGCAGAACTGGTACCCAGGAGTGTCCTAAGTGGCCACGTGGTTGCATTTGCTCTTTAACAGTTCACTTAACACATATGTCCTGGCATCCATGCTACCATGTGGGAAGGCAGGCCCCCTGCTCTTGAGAAGTGCACAAATTACTGTCCCCAAAGCAAATTCATCTGTGTTCTGCGGTGATTTATTGACTGTCTCGCAAGCAAAAGCAGTTTGTTTTCCCCTGAGCATTTCATTTTACCAGTATCCAAAATAACGCTCTTAAAGAGTGACTCATGTGCACACACTTAACAGACCAGACCAGGTGTTCCTGGGCTGTGGGTCCTCGAGGGTCTCCCCCAGATCAAGACCAGCATTTGGTAAGCTCAGTTTTAATGAGGCTATAAATGTCCACTTACAACTTTTCCTTTCTCCATCATCCTTGTTTCAGCAACTTTGTTGGCATAGGGTTTATTAGTAAAATAAATTTTAGTGACAAAAAAGTGAAAGTCGCTCAGTCATGTCTGACTGTTTGAGAACCCATGAACTATACACTCCATGGAGGCCAGAATACTGGAGTAGGTAGCTGTTCCCTTCTCCAGGGGATCTTCCCAACCCAGAGATTGAACCCGGGTCTCCTGCATTGCAGGTGGATCCTTTACCAGCTGAGCCACCAGGGAAACCCTTTAGTGACAAATGCACATGCTTTTTGTTTTGTTTTGTTTTTAAAGAAGGGTTTAGAAAAGGGAAAATCTTTTTTCTAGGGTACAGCATAATGTAAGCACATTAAAAAAAAATTAAGTGAAAATGATCATTTTAGTAAAAAAATAGGACTACCCTTTTAATCTGAAACGTGGCACTGTTTCCCACTCTTCTCCTTTTTTATCCTTTCCCCCATACGCAAAACATCCTGTCATGATTAAGGATTTCAGTGTTCCCTATCGCTTCATTGATGGTGACATTTCAACCACATGTTTGCAAGTGTTCTTTCAGGATTTGGTGCCTCCTCCTCCCGCATAGTGACTTGTCATTGTTCTGTTGCTTCTGCCTGTTTGGGGTCTCGGGGGGCACGATCCGAGGAAGTCCCAGCAGGTGTGCCATTAGCGCCAGGAAGGGGAGCTGAGGGCATTACCCTGGCGGTGAAATTCACTCATCGTAGTGGTCACCGGCTGTCACAAACATGTGGCGTCAGGGTTTTGGCAGGACAACACTGGCTGGAATGACCCGTCCGGTAAATGAGGACATCCCTAAACCAGTGTATACACCAGCCCCCTCTCAGTTTCAGTTGCAGGACTCCGCAATCGTTTTGTGACTTGACCACATGGTTGACAGCTAGCTTCTGCAGTAAGCCAGGGAACATCACTAAAGATTAAACTTATTTCCTGGTACCTGGTTCCGTCTTGTGTGGAATAAGCAGAGGTCAGCTTGAGTCTTTGGCAGGATTTGGCCTCAGATAAGCTATGAAAAGTCTCCAATCCTTTGTTTCCTCACATTTATCTTAAAGAGAGAGTGCTTCCGATTTCTCTGTTTCCATAAGACATCGTGGGTTTTGTTTTTTTTTTAGTTTTAGATAAATATTGAAAGTTTATTACCAATGTATAAGAAATGTTTATGTAAATACAGTCATTCTTAAGTTAATTTTTATTGGAGTATAACTGCTTTACAGTGTTGTATCAGTTTCTGCTGTACAGCAAAGTGAATCAGCTATGAGGACATCATTTCTGATTGGACTCATAATCAGGCAGTGAGTAAGAACAGGTAATGCTATTAGACTGAAAATAATGTTATTCCTACTTTTCAGGTACTGTACTCTGCTTGATCCAGAATATTACACTAATTACATTTATGATGAAGACATTTGAGAATCATAGATGTTCATTGATTTAAAACTAGAACATATGCATTTGTATTAAGCTGTTGAAAAACAGGGTTTGGGTGCTTTCCCCTGCTTTTCTATCTCAATGAAACAGTGATGGGAATTGTGGGTGAGATGTTGATGTCACTCAGAGATGATGCCCTGTGACCCTTTTGGGGTTTGGCTGCCTTTTACACAGATTGTCTTATACAGCATACCTGTTCGCTCCTGGCTTCTTCAGACTTTGGTTTACCTGGACTTTTTGATATACAGACTTAAGTTTTGCCCAGTGTAATCTCCCTATATCATTTCATGTTTTGAATTTATTTATTTATTTTTGGCTGTGCTGGGTCTCCATTGCCATGCACAGGCTTTCTCTATTTGCAGTGAGCCAGACGTGAGTCTGGGTGAACTCCGGGAGTTGGAGATGGACAGGGAGGCCTGGCGTGCTGTGATTCATGGGGTCGCAAAGAGTCGGACACGACTGAGCGACTGAACTGAACTGAAGGGTTTCTCTTTGTTGTGGTGTGTGTGCTTCTCACTGCGGCGGTTTTTCTTGTTGCAGAGCACAGGCTCCAGGGTGTGAGGGCTTTGGTAGTTGCAGCTCCCGGGCTGTAGAGCACAGGCTCAGCAGTTGTGGTGCATGGGCTTAGTTGCCCAGCATCATGTGCTATCTTCCCGGACCAGGGATCGAATCTGTGTCCCCTGCATTGGCAGGCGGATTCTTAAGCACTGGACCACCAGGGAAGCCCTCCCCATATCATTTCTTAAGAGAGTGGTACTAGTTGGGTGATGATCACACAGACTCTGGAGGGCAGTCTAAGATGTGGGTGCTCTGGACGACTTTGGAACAGCTGGACTGTGTGCGCAAGGCCTGTGTGCAGTTCTCTAGGCAGAACCACACCTTTCTCCTGCACTAGATGGAGGTTCTGAGGAAGACCTGCTTTCCTGTGGATGTTGTTTTCCATTATCTCAGAGCTGTAATCTACATCCAAATCAGTTATCAACTCTCCCTGGACCCTTGTTGGGAATTTGAAGTAGATAAAAAGCACCTGCTCGTTAACACGTCAGCTCTTTTCTGATTTCTAGCTGTTCCACTTCACACGGTGGAAAAAGCCTGGCTCCCTCAGGGCACTAGGCAGGGACACTGTTTGCACTGAAATGAGTGAGATGATTTTCCAAGGTGGGAGCGGAACACAGTGGGGATTGGTTGATATTTAAAGAGCATGAATGAAAGCAGGAGGCCCCTCACCTGGAAGAGATGCCAGGGCTTTTTGACACTGATTCTCTTCTAAGATTTGAAGTCTTGTCGATGGCTGATTGTGTACACTGGACTTGTTTGTCCACTGGGTATTCCCCTTCCCACAAGGAGAGGCAACTACTCAACGTCAGCTCAGGTGGCCGGTGAGGGATGCCCCATGTCATCATCAGAGCCCTGACGTGCACAGGAATTTGCTTTTCAGACCCACATATGACTTCATGTTGTAGGCTTTACCTTTTCAGAAAGTTGGTCTCAGGGAAACTCTTATAGATTTCATTTTCATTCTGGAATAAATCGCTGACGAATTCTAAAACCCATGACAAGCTATTCGGTCTCTTTTGGCTTTGATTTTCTTACCAAAACGATAATACTGTACAATAGTGCACCACATCTGAATGGTTGAAGAGTGGTTATATTGTCAGGCCCTGTCTAGATACTTTACATGTATCACCTCATTTAATCTTCATCACATCTCTGGGTTGAGTTATCTCCATTTTACAGATGAAGAAACTGAGGCCTAAAGAGGTGAAATAGCTTGTCCAGGGTTACGCAGCTAGGCAGTAGTGAATTCGAACCCAGTCAGACTGGCTCTAGAATTTCATTCTCAAAGACATGTGGCTCTGTCTCTCCAAAAAAGTAACATACTGCCTGATTCCTTCGTATTCTGGTTTGATTGTGTGAACATACACGTGCCCTTTCCTGGGAGGTGTGTGGACCGGTGAATATGACGGCCCTTGGTCTGGTACTGACACAGGTTTGGGGGGCTTGCTTGAAGTCCTGTCTGTGATACTTGGGGGTTACTTCCTGCAGTAACCTATGGAGACTTTCATGCGCTCAGAGACCCCATGTGCGCTTACCAGAGTGAATGGCATGTGGTCCTGAGCACCACTCACAAGGACCACCGTGGTCATGACATCTCCCAGGGTGTATAGTTCATAGCAGCCTGTCCCACTGGCTGCCCAGCCCTCTGTAAACTGACTGATAGCCTTGTTTATAGAGACGCGGATGTGAACAACAGACTTGTGGATACAGGAGGGGAAAGAGAGGGTAGAGTGAATTGAGCCAGTAGCACTGATATATGTATACCACCATGTGTAAAACAGATAGCTAGTGGGAAGCGGCTATATCGCAGCTCGGTGCTCTGTAGTGACGTAGACGGATGGGATGGGAGGGCGGCGGGAGACTCTAGAGTGAGGACACAGACGTATACATATGGATGGTTCACACTTGCACAGCAGAAACTAACATAACATTGTCAAGCAATTATACTCTTAAAAAAAAAATTTCATGACCATACAGTGAATGAATATACTGTACCTATGATAAGAGTTCATGCTTTATAAGCTCACCTGAGTACATCAAAGCTCCCTTTCAGTTAAAAATGTATGAATGAAAAAAATCAATATTTTATGTAGCAAACTTTCATATGCTAAAACTCCTGTATGAAAACAACAGCTACTAGGAGAATAAAACTGCCGGGACTGCACCAGAAGGATCAAAATAAGTCCCTGTGCTCATTTCTAAAGTAGATGGAGTTGGCCAGGCTGTGGATATTATACTTACAAAATAATCGGCTTAGTAATTTTGGAAATTATAGACCTCACGCAATAGAGGCACAAAATAAAAGCCAGTTTGAAATATTTTGGCCGTCGTGTAGCTGCAGGCCAACAAAACTCACTCACGCTTTAGAATTGGGGATTCATGGATACTCTTTAGGAAAGTGCTGGTTCTGGTTAAAATCTGGCAGCACTTGGAAATTCTCGTAAAACAGGGACAAAAGACCGTTTGGATGAATTGAAACAAAGCCTGCAAACTGCTTTATCAATTAAATATGTTCAGCATTAAATAGAATGGATAGCATGTACATTTGGACTGCAAGGAGATCAAACCAGTCAATCCTAAAGGAAATCAACCCTGAATATTCATTGGAAGGACTGATGCTCAAGCTGAAGCTCCAGCACTTTGGCCACCTGATGAGAAGAGTCTACTCATTAGAAAAGACCCTGATGCTGGGAAAGATCAAGGGCAGGAGGAGATGTGGGTGGCAGAGGATGAAATGATTGGATGGCATCACCGACTCGGTGGATGTGAGTTTGAGCAGAGTCTAGGAGATGGTGAAGGACAGGGAAGCCTGGTGTGCCGCAGTCCACAGGGTCACAAGGAATCCGACACGACTTAGCAGTTTACTGATCAGCAACAAGTTTGTATGTGATTTAGTTTTAGGAAATAATGAGTTAACAGCTAAAATAAAAAGCTTTTTTTTTTAAAGACAGCTTTAATTCATTGAAAGTCTGAGTTTAATAGTCTGTTGAAGGGTTGCTTTAAAAATCAGTAAAGGGACATTAATCGTCATCTGACAGTAAGTGGGTGAGTACAGGTCTGTGTGCAGTGAGCTGACTGTTGCTATGTTTATTCCAGGAGGAAGCCTGTCACTGCGTCTACCACATGTGTGGTTCAGGGCACTAGAACTGCGTTCTCCTTCTCTCTTTTTAATGTGTTCTTTTCCCTTATGTTGGTGGTAATTTTTTAAATTGACAATTAGTTGATTGGGGGCTTCCCAGATAGCGCTAGGAGTAAAGAACCCACTTGCCAATGCAGGAGACGTCAGAGACTCTGGTTCGATCCCTGGGTCAGGAAGATCCCCTGGAGGAGGGCATGGAAACCCACTCCAGTATTCTTGCCTGGAGAATTCCATGGACAGAGGAGCCTGGTGGGCTACAGTCCGTGGGGTCACAAGGAGTTGGACGCGACTGAAGTGACTTAGCACACACACACACATATAGTTGATTTAAATGTTGTGTCAGTTTCTGCTATATACAAAGTGATTCAGTTATACATATGTATACATTCTTGTTCATATTCTTTTCCACTGTGGTTTATCACAGGATGTTGAACTGAGTTCCCTGTGTCCCACAGGAGGACCTTGTTTTTTGTCCATGGAATTGTGTTCCCTCAGCCACTCTGAGCGACCCTGGGTGTGTCACATCCTCACGGCTGCAGTGTGTCCCTGTGCCTGACGACGTGATCATGCTCTCCCTGGCTGCTGCATCACTCTTCATTTAGAAAGTTGACAGGTAGGTCTGGGAGGCAGTAAGTTCCAGGCAGGTAGGGAGTTCTGTGTGTCTGTAATAGCTCTGTGCTCAGGGTCTGGAGCAGTGCCCGACCCCAAGTGGGTGCTCCAGTGAATGGACTGACCTGCTTGCTCTCCTGCCCGGGTGCCCTCTGTGCTCAGAAGACCAGGGTCTCTCGGGTTTCCATGAACGGCTGTATTTCATGTGAGGCCTTGTAATGCAATTCCAGCTGCTTCTATTGATTACAGTTCACTGGCCACCTGTGCAAACTATCGCAGTAGTGGAACACACAAACCAAGGATTCTTTTCATCTTATTTAAAGGAATTATATTAAGCTTGTCATACCAAGGACTTCCCTGGTGGTCTAGTGGTCATGACTCCATGCTCCCACATTGGCATATACACTAGCATGTGTGAAATTGATAGCTAGTGGAAAGCTGCTCTGTAGCACAGGGAGTTCAGCTTCATGCTCTGTGATGACCTAGAGGGATGAGATAGGGGTGGGGAGGAAGGAGCAAAAGGGAGGGGATATATGTCTACATATAGATGATTCACGTATTTGTACAACAGAAACTAACTTAACATTATAAAGCAATTATACTCCAATAAAAAAACAGACTCTGTGCTTCCAATGCAGGGGGCATGGATTCCATCCTTCACTAGGCATGATGACCAAATTTAGCATTATCAGATGAACTATAGCTGGATTTTCATATTTTCTGCAATGAAATTGTCAGAACTAGTCCCTACTGTGTATAAATACACAACAGCTGGTAAAGCATCTGCCTGCAATGCCGGAGACCTGGGTTTGATCCCTGGGTTGGGAAGATACCCTGGAGAAGGGAAGCGCTACCCACTCCAGTATTCTGGCCTGGAGAATTCCATGGACAGAAGAGCCTGGCAAGCTACAGTCTATAGGGACGCAAAGAGTCGGACACGACTGAGCGACTTTTCACTTCACTTCATAAACTTTAAAATAAAATATAAGTAGCTCAGTCTTCTAGATTCTCAGAAGTGATTTGCTGTTCTGTGGCAGTTCTGGAGTGCCCACTTCATAGGTGAGGAAACTGAAGCACAGTTTGTAGGACCCCAAGCATTAACTGTCAGATATAACCTACAGCCTCATCATCCCATGTATCATGTTCTTCCTGTTGTACTGTATATACCAAAAAACTCTCACTAAGTGCAAGTTACCCTTTAAGGAATCAGAAAACCAGGATGTCTTAGTACCACTTCTACATATGTAATTTCTTCCCTTTTGGTTCATCTTTAGGAACTCCATAGATTTAAGGATTTGAAGAAGGAAATCTTTGTGTACATTTTGCCATTTCTTAGTCTTAAGCCTGTATTACCTAATCACTTTCACTTAAAAAAAAAAAAGCTAATTTCTTTATTTGACTGCACTGGGTCTTAGTTGCCCCATGGCTTGTGGGATCTTAGATCCCTGACCAGGGATTGAACCCATGTTCCCTGCTTTGGAAGATGGATTCTTAACCACTGGACTACCAGGGAAGTCCCCACATTCACTTTTGTAGAAGAGTGATTGATGCCAAGTCAGGCAAGCATTAGTTGTGAGTTGTAAACTCTGTCCGCATGCTTATGCTCGACTGTGCCATTCTACCTGAGGATGGCTGTGGGGCACCGTTTCCTGGGTTGATAGTTGAACCAAGGAGCCTGTTCAGATTTCTAGAGCTATTGATGACAGCCATCATGTCAACATACGTTCAAAGCAAAAGAAAGTTGGATGGAAGTTACAAAGAGAAAATACTGGTGATGCAGGGAGCATTTTCAGACAATCCTGAAATAGTGTTCCATGCATGACCTTGATTAGGTGGCAAATGCAGACTCGATAGATTTCCCCTCCTATGAAACTGTGCAAGAAGAATGAGCTACTTTACATTTTGGGGGAGCAGATATGTAAACATTCTGTAGGATTCCAAGTGGTAACATCGCTCTTACGTGACTCTGTAGAGAAGAGGTCAGTGTTAATGACCTGAGTGTTAGCATCATGGTTTCTGTAGTCTGTGTTTGGGTAAGTTGCTTATAGTGGTGTGAGGACCAGGGAGTGTATTCATGGGCTGTCACCCTATGTGGCTGGATCTGGAGGCTGCTGTTTTCCCCTCTCCCCATCACCTAGACTTGTAACTGGAAGCTGCAGAGCCTGGGATGTGGTTAACCAGAGAGAGACCTCACGGGACTGTTGTTATTATCCTCTTTTCCTTTCTTTCTCTCTTCTTTCAAAACCAACATTAATCAAGCAAGATGCTTAGTAAGGATTTGAAGAGGTTGTTTCCTATCAAACAGTAATGGAGGAAGTCTGTCTCTGTGAGGTTTATACTTGTTTTGCTGAATGACTGCTCTCTTGTAAAACTTGAGAGACTACTTAATGTGTGTAATGAATATTGAGATTTTAGTGTCTTTAAAAATAGGTTCTTCACGTAGGAGGTTAGTGTGCTAGGCGACCGATTTGAGAATTTTGAACAGAAATCGTTTTAATGTCAAAGGAAGACTTAAACTTCAGTTTCTTTCTTTAACCTCTCTTTCAACTTCTCCTGAACAGTTATTAGCATAAAAGCTTAATGGATTCACATTCCTTGGATTACATCTGCACTGTAGAAATTCAGTGTTGATTCTAAACACTTGCCTAATAATCCTTCAAGCCAGCCTGAGGCTCTCCAGTGCTTGAACCTAGTTCATTATCACAGAGTCAATCAGCAGTGAATTGTTTAATAAACAATATTTTGCAGTAGATTTTCTCTAACTTAGTCTCTTTCAGAAGCACCTGCAAGTTCTTTTCAGGAAAATTTTCTGTTCATAGTTTGAGGATAAAAATAGAAGCCTTGAGTGTTCCTTTAGTGCAGGTTTGGTGGGGATGATTTTGGTGGTGCTGAATATATGTATTTTTTTATTTTAAAGGGGATGTTGGCATTGACTGATGTAAGATTCGGTATTAATTTCACTCTTCTCGCCTTCTGAGCCTGGATGCCCTGACTCTCATGACAGTGTCCCCTTCAGGACCCATCCTGTCTGTGGTCATCCTCCTCCTTCCTCCCCTTCCCGCTTCCCCAGCTCTGCTTCAGTTTTGTCTTCTCTCTCTCTGCTCTTGATTTGATGTATAAATCAGGGACATACTTGGTTCATTCCTCCTCGCCTGCCCTCAGGACCTCATGACTGCTTTTCCGTCCTCCCAACTCAGAGTCTCTCATCTTCTCCCTGCCCGCTCTGTCCATCCACGTCCTGTGACTTAAGTGTGCCCTCCCCCAGGGTTCAGGCTCAGTCACTGGGTCACCTACACCCAGAACATCACACCCACACCTGTGCTTCTCCACTGATGAGCTCAACCTTTACACCACTTGCTAGACCCGTATCATCAACACTCCACTCCAGGCTCAAGTTCATGATGTCATGAATGACTCCCGATCTTCCTGTTAAGCCAGCATCCTCTTCTGACTGCTCTCCTAGTACCATTGAGCCTCCATCACCAAGGAAGCATCTTTGGAAAACCTCAGAGTATCCTCTCATTAAGTATTTTTGTTCTTTCATGTTTGTCCTTTTCTTTCTGTTTTACCTGTTCCAGCGTTAGTCGCTCAGTTGTGTCCGACTCTTTGTGACCCCCTGGACTATAGCCCGCCAGGCTCTTCTGTCTGTGGAATTTTCTAGGCAAGAATACTGGAGTGAGTTGCCATGCCCTTCTCCAGGGGTCTTCCTGATGCAGGGATCGAACCCAGGTCTCTCGCATTGCAGGCGGATTCTTTACCATCTGAGCCATGCCCCAGGTACTACCTGTTGCAATATAATAGATATTACTGAAGCCTCCTCTGACCAGTCTCTCTGCCGCCTATCTGCTCCCTTTTCAGTCTTCCTTGAGTGTTGCCTGTTGGTGGATCGCAATGAAATTAGTATCTCTTCTCATCTTCGTTCTTGAAAGCCTCGTCCTAACTCTCCTGGGCCATGGGAGTAAAAGTTATGAATGTGGGAGGCTGGCCACTCAGCTACAGCCACATCGAGTTCAGATTTACATCCCAGCCATTCCTGCTGTCCTCCCTGGAATCCCTCCCAGCTGTACTGGTCTACTTGTGATCTGGAAGGCTTTTTACAAACCCTACTCTTTCCTTTGCTTGAAATCCCCTGCCCCCTTTCTCACTCAGCCAAGGAATGATGATACATGCCATCTGTTAAGCACTATGTGCCTTGTAAAATGCTGATCATCACAGCACACCGTCTTCACGTAATCCTCACAACCACCCTATCATGCTGGCCCCATTCTGTTATTCTTTCTAGATTATTCTCCTGGCTCCTGCTTCAAAAGGTTCTGATAAGAATTATATGAGATGCTCCCGAGGAGTGCTTAGTGCAGTGCTGGGGCTGAGGTGCCCTTCATACAAGCTGTCACTGTCCCTTTCATTGGCCCCCTCGGGCAGATGGGACATCGAGATTCGATGTCCATCGCGAGGCTGTGGGTCTGTGTGACCAAGGCTGCAGGTTTCCCAAAGCTGTGCCAGGATCTCCTCCAAGCCTGGCTCTGAGCTCCTTCAGTAGATCTCACCAGAACAGGCTGGTGGCCTTTAGGCTTTTGCTTTTACTCAAGAATAAATTTGTTTGTTCAGTTGCTAAGGCATGTCCAATTCTTTGCAACCCCATGGACTGCAGCATGCCAGGCTTCTCTGTCCTTCACCATCTCCTGGAGTTTGCACAAACTTATGTCCACTGAGTCACTGATACTATCCAAGCATCTCATCTTCTGCTGCCCACTTCTTCTCCTGCATCAGGGTCTTTTCCAATGAGTCAGCTCTTTGCATCAGATGGCCAAAGTATTGGAGCTTCAGCTTCAGCATCAGTCCTTCCAGTGAATATTCAGAGTTGATTTCCTGTAGGATTGACCGGTTCAATGTCCTTGCTGTCCAAGGGACTCTCAAGAATCTTCTCTAGCACCACAGTTGGAAAGCATCAATTCGTTGGTGCTCAGCCTTCTTTATGGTCCAGTTCTCACATCCATCCATGACTACTGGAAAAACTAACTCATTAGCCACTGAGTTAAAGAAAGCAAAATTCAATATTCATAATCCAAGGGGCCTCGTCCCACCCCCAGTGCAACTTTATGCAGCAGGATACCGGGGGACCATGTGGTGGGTGGGCCGATTGCCTTTTGGGATGGAGCCCATCAGCAGGAATCCTCTATTCCAGGTATTCCCCTCCTGGTCCTCTTGTCTTTATGTATTATTGCTTTTTAAAGTCTTGCACGTTTATTAACCAGATCTCCACAGACAGTGTATAAATGCCTCGATGGCTGGGGTCATGATTTGTCGGTTTCACTGCATCCCACCCCTGCATTATTTATGTGCCTGTGACTTCTAAGCACCGTGTTTTGCATCCTTGACTTTGTCTAATGCACAGCAGATGTTAAACATCTGACGGCTGAGCCTAAGAAAGTTCTTTCAGGAATAATTTTAAGTGGTGGAATTTGAAAACAGCTTGTGCGAAAAGTCACAGCTCATCCTTTTAAAAATAAACGCCAAATAAGACAAGCACTATCGCAGGGAAATTTCTCACTTAAGAAAAACCATGGTAGAATGATGGGGATTAAGATTTTCATTTCCTCCCAGCAGGACTGGTAGAATAGATACTGTGTGTGTGTGTTCATAAACTGCAATGTTCAGTATTTTCTACTGTAATCACTCTATCCTTCCCAGAATACAGTTATTGTCATTTTACATTGCTGGGTTAGGGGTGAAATGTTTGGTTTGATTTAGGTCCCAAACTCTCCTATGCTCTGTTTCTGGGGAGTCAGCATGATTTTAATATAACTTTCTATTTGGGGAATTTTAGAGGTTAGTGAACAAAATAATGGTCCCTTACTCAGACTGTCATATTAGAGATGTGTACACTTAATTGTGACAGATTAAGAACTATAAGCCATCTTTCATATTAAACAATGGATAGATGCAGCCATGAAATTAAAAGACACTTGCTCCTTGGAAGGAAAGCTTTGACAAACCTGGACAGCATATTAAAGAGCAGAGACATCCCTTTGCTGACAAAGGTCCGTGTAGTCAAAACTATGGTTTTTCCAGTAGTCATGTGTGGATGTGAGAGCTGGACCATAAAGAAGGCTGAGCACTGAAGAATCGATGCTTTTAAATTGTGGTGCTGGAGAAGACTCTTGAGAGTCACTTGGACTACAAGGAGATCAAACCAGTCAATCCTAAAGGAAATCAACCCTGATTCATTGCAAGGACTGATGCTGAAGCTGAAGCTCCAGTACTTTGGCCATCTAATGCAAAGAGCTGACTCATTTGAAAAGACCCTGATGCTAGGAAAAATTGAAGGTAGAGGGAGAAGGAGACGACAGAGGATGAGATGGTTGGATGGCATCACAGGCTCAATGGACATGAATCTGAGCAGACCCCAGGAGAGAGTGAAGGACAAGGAGCCTGGCGTGCTGCAGTCCATGGGGTCTCAAAGAGTTGGACACGACTTAGCGACTGAACAATAACAACAGATGTATTTTATGAAAAGCTAGTTCTCCTTCATTAAAAATACGTAGTTGATCACAGTCCTTAGGCACACAACAAATGTCAGAACAGCCCTTAATTCAGTCAATTGTTTCTGTTTAACTCATGAGCGTCTTGGATGGATGGACAGATGGAAATACACACTGTCTTAATTGACAGCTCAGCATCATTGTGGGCTTCCCCGATGGCTCGGTGGTAAAGAATCCGCCTGCCAATGCAGGAAATGCAAGAGATACAGCTTAAATCCCTGAGTCAGGGAAGATACCCTGGAGGAGGAAATGGCAACTTGATCCAATATTCTTGCCTGAGAAATCCCGTGGACAGAGGAGCCGGTGGGCTGCAGTCCATGGGGTCACAAAGAATCAGACTTGACTGAGCAAGCATGCTTGCACAGCACCATTGCACCAAGATTACATAATTCACAGGTAACACTGCATCTTAAGCAGTCCCCATACTACTAATATCCTACTGATTGAAATTGCTTGTTTCAATTCTTTATAGACATGTTTCTCTTAACAGACTCTGGATAACTGGAAATCAGGGACTGACTTACTATCTTATGTTTTTTTTGGTGCCTAGCAGGGAGCCTGGCATGGGGTAGAAATGATACAAATATCTATAAATTAATTAGGATTGCTTATAGAAGCAAAACGAAATGCAGAATATGTGTATTTTAGTGACTACTGGTTACTCTTAAGAAAAGCAGTGGGCAAACATCCTCTAATATTTACTTTTTCGTGTGTAATATATAGATGGCATGTATTTCTTAGCCTTTCTTGGAACTAGTCAATAAGCACTTACAAAGGATAAAGTGTAAAGTAGATAATCAATTATTCTTTTGATGAATAAAAGATGAGCACCTTTCCTATTTATTATGGAAACCTGAATAAATTATAATGTTCATTATGCCATTGGTGATCGTGTTTGTAAAATATCACGGAAGGGCTGGTTCCTCTTCTGACATTTCTGAGAAGTCCTACTCATACATGATAATCTTTAGAATAGGCCTGTGTGTGTGTGTGTGTGCATGCACACGCGTGAGTGCGTGTTAGTCACTCAGTTGTGTCCCACTCTTTGTGACCCCATGGATTATAGCCCGCCAGGCTCCCCTGTCCATGGGATTCTCCAGGGAAGAACACTAGAATAGGTTGTCATTTCCTTTTCTAGGGAATCTTCCCCACCCAGGGTTTGAACCCAGGTCTCCTGCATTGCAGGCAGATTCTTTACCATCTGAGCTACCAGGGAAGCCCCCAGAGTAGGCACGATCATTAAAGATTTGTATATTCTGCTTGGTCCCAAATGTCTTGGTTTTGTAGGAAAGATAAGTGATTTCCTGGAAGAGCTCTTATGCTTTTGTCCTCTTTCACTTGTTGGCTATACATTTCTGCCCATGAGGACAGTTTTCAGTACTGGGAGGTGCTTTTACAATGTTATTTTCTATGAACAGATAGAAGCTGAGCTTAGAAAAAAGAGCATTGGTTTTCTTTTGCTGCAGGATATTTCCAAAGTTGTTTCTCAGCTTAGGGTCCAGTGATCACAAGTCCTTCCCGGCTGGACTAAATCTGCTCAGGATCTCACACTCAAAGTTTGGCCAGCTGTGTTCTAGATCGAGGCTCTGGGGAGGACTCAGTTTCTAAGCTCATTCAGGTTGTAGCAAGACCGAGGCTGAGGGCTGCCATTAGTTCCTAAAAGTTCCTAGAAACCACTCATAGTTCCTTATCCTGGGCCCTCTCACAGCGTCAGAGCAGCATCCATGTCAGAGCCCCCTCAGCTCACAGTCTCTACAGTCTCTTAATTTTCTCCTCTATGACCAGCCAAGGAAAGCTCTCTGCTTTTAAAGGGTGAAGAGAGTAAAGAGTCCACCCAGTCAGTCCCCATTCCCGAAGTTGTACATGCATACCTGCTCAGTCACTTCAGTCATGTCCGACTCTTTGTGATCCCTTGGATTGTAGCTCACTTCTGTCCATGGGATTCTCCAGGCAAGAATACTAGAGTGGGTTGCCATGCCCTTCTTCAGGGGATCTTCCTGAACCAGGAATTGAACCCAAGTCTCCTGCATCAGCTACATTGGCAGGTGGGTTCTTTACCCACAGAGCAACCTGGGAAGTCCTTGCTGAGGTTAATGTGCCTTATAACATTGCTTATCCCAGGAGTGAAATCCGTTGTGTTTACCATCCTATGATTGGGCAGAGCTGTGCCCCAAGGTGCTGGGAATTCTGGGGCCACTGTTGGCATTCTGCCTTCACAGAAAGCTCAGTTAAGATGCTTGGGAAATGCCAAATTTACCTCCATATACTTTCCTTTTTTAAAAAATATTTATTTATTTGGCTTCACAGGGTCTTAGTTCTAGCAGGCAGAATATTTAGTTGCAGCATGTGGGATCTAGTTCCCTGATCAAGGATCAAACCTGGACCCCCTGCTTTGGGAATGTGGAGTCTTAACCACTGGACCACCAGGGAAGTCCCCATAATGTCATGCTTTCACTTTGAGATACTGGAGACTGTGTTTCATGGACTTTCTTCTTTCTTAACCTTACTGTGTTTCTAAGAGTCAGAGAAGTCTGTCTTCCATGTGAAGAGATGTTTCTACAGTCAGTAGGACTTAGGGTTTGATATTAGTGATTTTCATTCATTTGATCTGTATTTTTTTAACCAGTCATCCTGAGGCCAGTGGTGGCCAGATCAAGATGGAGTCAAGTGGTCAGAGTCTTGCGGTTAACATAGAAACCAGGCCGATCCAGGCTACATCCTAACCTAGGTGAGGAATTTAACAAGCGAGGTCCTAGGGAGAACCATGAACTTGAGGAGCGAGGCTGTAGGGAGCCACCCTGTATTCATAACCAGAGGAGAGACTTGCCAGAATCACTATTTGGGGCAGATTAAACCATATATATGGTTAGAGGAGAGAAGGCAGAAGAGAAACCAGCCAGGGATGCAGGAGTGAATGCTCATTTATCATTGGCAAGGGAGATTTAAAAATTTATTGTATTCCTTGAATTGCATTAGTAGTAGTAGCGCTAGTAAAATAAACAAGAGTAGGGAAAGTCAAACAAGATGAAAGAGACAATCTACCTGCCTGACCTGTGATCAGCTGAGTGCTCTTCGGTTACTTTTAGTGGAAGCTGTACTTACGTTAAGAGCTTCTCAGTGGTGTTAGTGGTAAAGAACCTGCCTGCCAATGCAGGAGACATAAGAGATGCAGGTTTAATCCCTGGGTTGGGAAGATCCCTTGGAGCAGGAAATGACAACCCACTCCAGGACTCTTGCCTGGAGAATCCCATGGACAGAGGAGCCTGGCAGGCTAGAGTCCATGGGGTCCCAAAGTTGGACATGCCTGAAGTGACTTAGCACACACATCCGTATGTAAGAGGTTTTTAGTCTGGACGTCAGGAAAAGTCTGCAGTCAAATACAGATTTCACGGTTGTGTTCACTGCCTGCAAACACCGTACTTCTGTTTTGTTTCAGTCACGGACTTAGTCACATACTTGTGGTTTTCTTGGAGTCAGTGTTCAAAGGACCTTGGTTTTTACTTCCTATTTTCTCCACTGTTTGACCAAAGATTATTTTTAAGATTAAAAAACAAACAAACAGAAGTCATCTCTGATCCTGGGAACCGGACATTAAACATATCTGTTTTCACACAAGCTTAAAAATGGTGGTTTTTGCATATATTTAGTGTGGCATTCTCACCACATAGTTGGCTGATAAAACTATAAATAAAATACCACTATATAGCTTTGCAGCTGTGGAAAAGATAACGTGTAGCTTGATCTTTTGTGACTAAAAGTTCTGATGTAAGGCAACTAACTATAGTGGGAAAAGGTTGCAGAAATCTGTGCTTAGGAGTAAAGTTGGAGATGTTGAGATGCTGATGTTTCTCAGGCAATCCTAGGTAGTAAATCATTTATTCATGCAATAAATATTTGCTGATAAGTTGCTCTGAGCCAGGTGGTAGTCTTCTGCAAGCTGGGGATATAGTAGTAAAGAAAAACGGACCAAACGTTCTGCCCTCGTGAGGCTTACATTTCAGTGAGATGAAGCTGAAATACGGAAGATAAATATATCAAATATTTGTTATTTCAACTGTTAAGTACTACAGAGGAAAATAAAGCAGGGAGATGAGTAGATGTGTGTGTTGTGGGAGTGGGTGCTGGCATTTTAGGGGGCATGGTTGGCAGAGTTCTGAGATGACCCCTGTGCTGGGTGGGTGGGGCTAATGGCATACAGTGAGAGGATGAATAACGCTGCTGTGACTACTGGGTTATCTCATGTAAGACTCTGTCTTGGCAGTAGAGATCCTCCTCTTGGCCTTGGAGAAGGGAGCTGTGAGCTGCGTCTTGGAGGAAAGGATGGCCCTCCCAGCCAGTAGGAAAGCTGGGGCCTCAGTGCTCCAGCCTCCAGGGACTGAATTCTGCCAGCAACCATGGAACTTGAAGGAGGCCCCTGAGCTTTGCAGAGGAAGGCTGCCCAGACCACACTTTAACAGCAGCCTTGGGAGATGCAGCTAAGCCACGCCTCGACAGAGACTGTGCAATAGGAGGTGGGTGGGTGCTTGTTACACGGCAACAGAAACTGATGCAGACGGGGACCAGGGAGGGCCTCGCCACGGGGGAAGACCTGGAGGTGCTGTACTTGGCAATCCTGAGGTCAGGGGAGGAGGTGAACTGGAGATGGACACGTGGAGCCAGGCGCACACATGGGACTTCCACGCGATCCCTAGGACAGCTATCTCAGAGAGGCAGGACAAGGGCTCCCAACAGTGGGCTTGGTGCTCCAGGAAAATATTTTCAATTATTGCATCTCAGGGAGTTTTATGCTTTATTATAAATGTTTGTTCAATATTTGGCCTGACTTAAAATATTTTTCTCTCCCTCTCCAGAAATTCAACTCAGTTTAAAAATATTTCTGTTTGGTTTCAATATACACTATTGGATGTGAGACCTGAGGAGTTGGGGAGTGAAACTGGATGTAAAAGTCATCTTACTACCTCCTGGGTCTTCACTGGTGGCTCAGTGGTAAAGAATCTGTCTACTGTGAGGGAGACACAGGAGACATGGATTCAATCCCTGGGTCAGGAAGATCCCCTGGGAAAGGAATTGGCAACCCTCTCCAGTATCCTTCCCTAGAGAATTCCATGGAAGAGGAGCCAGGTGGGCTACAGTCCATGGGATCGCAAAGAGTCAGACATGACTGAGTATACACACAAACAGGCACAATATTAAATGAGTAAACTTTAACTGTCATTTAAAATCATGAAGAATAGAGTCATCATTATTTTCTCAGTGTATACACAGCATACTATACATACACATAAATGAGATATTGAAAGGTTCAAAAGAATTTGAAATGTAATTTCATTAGGATGTCAAGTCAATAATAAACCTTTTTCAAAACTTGGTAGCAAGACTATATTTTTAATACAATATGGGGTTTTTGGAGGTAAATTCTAATCAGATCTCCCTTTTCCACTCTGGGAAAAATTATTATTCTATTCTGTCACCATAAATTAGTCTTCAGTTCAGTTCAGTCACTCATTCGTGTCCAACTCTTTGCAACCCAATGGAAAGCAGCACACCAGGCCTCCCTGTCCATCACCAACTCCCAGAGCTTACTCAGATTCATGTCCATTGAGTTGGTAATGCCACCCAACCATCTCATCCTCTGTGGTCCCCTTCTCCTCCCACCTTTAATCTTTACCACTGTCAGGGTCTTTTCAAATGACTAAGTTCTTCGCATCAGGTGGCCAAAGTATTGGAGTTTCAGCTTCAGCATCAGTCCTTCCAGTGCATATTCAGGACTGATTTCCTTTAGAATGACTCGTTGGATCTTCTTGCAGTCCTAGGGACTCTCAAGAGTCTTCTCCAACACCACAGTTCAAAAGCATCAATTCTTCAGCACTCAGCTTTCTTCACAGTCCAACTCTCACATCCATACATGACCACTGAAAAAACCATAACCTTGACTAGACGAACCTTTGTTGGCAAAGTAATGTCTCTGCTTTTCAATATGCTATCTGGGTTGGTCATAGCTTTTCTTCCAAGGAGCAAGCGTCTTTTAATTTCATGGCTGCAGTCACCATCTGCAGTGATTTTGGAGCCCCAAAAAATAAAGTCTGACACTGTTTCCACTGTTTCCCCATCTATTTCCCATGAAGTGATGGGACCAGATGCCATGATCTTCATTTTCTGAATGTTGAGCTTTAAGCCAAGTACATTAGTCTTACGTGTTTTTAAATTGACGTAGATGGAATCATCCAGTGCATACCCTTCATACTAGTCCCTTTCATCCCAGAACATGTCAAGATTCATCATGTCTTTGAAGTTCATCCTTTTTGTATCAGTAGCTGAGTAATATTTATTTCATTATGTCCTGCAATTCGTTTATCTGTTCTTCTGTTACTGAGCATTTGGATTGTTTCCAGTTGGACGTTTTGAGTAAAGTTACCTGAACATTGTTGAATGAGTCTTTTTATGGATATTTATTTTCTTCTACCTTTGATAATACCCCTGAGTGAAATTGAAGGATAATCAGGATCAGTGTTTGGTTAATTCAGTCTTTCTTGTTAGCAGTGTGTGACAGTCTGTTTGTTCCATATTCTTGCCAACATTTGCTATTGTCTTTTATTTTTAGTAAGTTAAGTGACTATGGAATAGTGTATTATTATGGGTTTAATTTGTATTTCCCTCATGACTGATGTCTTTGACCAACTTTTCATGTACTCCCAGGTCTTTTGTGTATCTTCTTGGCAAAGAGTTTGTTCAAGTGTTTGCCTTTTTTAAGCATTTTGATTGTCCTTTGTTATTGATTAGTTGTTCTTTAATATTTTTCTGGCTAAAAGTTCTTTTACATTTATGTAAAGGATATATTTTCTCTCATTTTGCCTTTTCATTTTCTTCACATTGTCTTGATGAGATGAGCAGCAGTTGAAAAAACTTTTTAAAGACCATTTGACAAGTTTTTTCTTTTACAGTCAGTATTTTTTTGTGACTCTAGGAAATTTTTACCTACCCCAAAGTTGCAAAAATATTCCCTTATGTCCTTTTCTAGAGGGATTATAGTTTTAGTTTTTAACTTTTAGGTCTCTGAGCTATCTTAGGTCAATATTTATGGGTATCTGGCTGTCCCATCATCATTTGTTAAAAGGGCTTTTCATCCTTCATTGAATTGTCTGGGTTCCTTTGTGAAAAGTCAGTTGTAATTTTGTGGGTCTGTTTCTGAGCTCTCTCTCCCTTCTGCCTTGTTGATCTAACTTGTTCATTCTCATTAAATGACACTGTTGGAATTTCAGCATCTTTAGTAGCTTCCCATCCTTTTCTGGGAGGATGATCCTTTCTTATCAGTTGGAATTCAGGGCAACCACGCTGTGGGTTCCTCACTGTGGCATACATTTCCACCAAATGCAGAATATCACTGATGGATGACTGACAGGAATTTTGCAGGTGGACTGTGTTTTGCAGTTGGATGACTTCAGTTTGTTCAGACATGAGAAATTTGGTGTCATACATTCCATTTCACTGCAATTTAGGTCATAGAGTCATGCTGAAAAGAAACACATATGAAGGCATGAGTGAGCACCGACTACAGAGTAGCCCCAAAACTAGTAAATTGGGAAGAACAGTAGATTGACTGAAATTCCGATTATTTCACACGACTGAGCCTCACTGTTGTTTAAAATAGCAGTGCTTTAGGATTGCTTTTTCTTGGTTCCCCACAGAGGCTTGTTTTGTTTGGTTGTTTGTTTGTTTGATCCTCCCTAAAGGTACACAGCATCAGCATCTTTGGGGAAGACAGAAATTAAGTTATTTTTCAAAATGAAAATAATAGAAAACAATTCTGTATATGTTCCATTGCTGAAAATTAGGACATTTTAAGAAAAGTTGTAATAACACATCAAAAAGATGTTCCTTCTCTCTCCTTCCTCACCTGGCCTGTCCCAGGGCAGGGTTTGGGGCAGAAGGTCTTTCCTTCATCTCTATGGGACCCTGGCTCTCAACCAGAGCATCTCCATAGGCCCAAGTATTGATTCTCCTCAGTTGGCCCATCCATCCCACTGATGGAAGAGCAAGGCCTATAAGGTTTCCTGTGTATCTCACCCAGACCAGCCAGGATCCACTCTTTCATGTGGATGAGCCGTGCCCATTGTAGACAAAATAAAATGAACTAAGAACCACCCACTTCTCCTCCACCCCCCACTCTCAGGATAAGGGAACACCAGGTACCATCTTAAAGCCAGGTACTAACTTGCATCACATATTCAAATTATTCTTGTTCTTAAACAACACTGAAAGCAAATTTGAAGATTATGCTTGCCCCTTTGGAGGAAGATGATTAAAACTTCCAAAGTTTCTTTAACCTATACAAGGTGCAAAATACCATCAAGATATCAGGTGGGCAGTTCCTGTTGCTGCCCTGTAGACCCCTATAGTGCTTTCACACTAATCTGTCAGGAGCTTTATGCCATTTATTCCTATGGCAGAACATTTCTGCGATATTCATTTAAAAGCCTTCTATATAATTTAGTACAAGAAAGCCAATTGTGTAGTCTTGACTCAGACTTTGTGTTAAAAAGCATTCATCATGTGCGCTTCCATGTAAGAGGAATTTAAACTCTCCTCTTCGTTAGGAGACCTGCCTGCAGTAGAATTAAAATAGCTTCTCCCTGAATGGGAACACTGACTTGGCAAAGATCAGGAGCAGTCATTCAAGAGGAATGTAATCAGAATACTTGAAATTTAAATTAGCTTGTAATCTGACTTTGAAAATAAAGTGAAAGAAAAGCCCAAGAAAGTTTCCTTTAAGGGGAATTAATGTCCTTCAAATCACTTCCAGTTTCAAAGCTAATAACATACACATGATAAAGGTAGTATGCAGTGAAGCTTATCTTTTCCAGGTGCTTGTTCTACCCGATACACTGATACTGGGCTTAGGAAAGGTGCCCTGCATAGACAGAACCCACATCTGAAGAAATGACTTTCAAGCATCACCAGAAATTTACAGACTCTTCAGTTCTCTTGGGAGGGACAGCAGTTTCCTTTATTGTGTCGATAAAGCGCACACTGTCAACCCAAGCAAGAACCTTAAATAAGTGACACAGATTTTCGATTTTACTTAGAAACTATTCAGATGGTCATATTTTCAAAGGATTCTTTCGCTTCAAATAAGTTCTTCCTCATTCTTGAAGAACATAGTATTTTTTCTGCTCAAATCACTGAGTGGTAAACTTTCCAGGAAAATGCATGCGTGCTCAGTTGCTTCAGTCGTATCCAACTCTTTGCGACCCCATGGACCATAGCCCACCAGTCTCCTCTGTCCATGGGATTCTCCAGGCAAGAATACTGAACTGAGTTGCCATTTCCTCTTCCAGGGGATCTTCCCGACCCAGAGATTGAACCACCATCTCCTGCGTCTCCTGCATTGCAGGTGGATTCTTTACTGCTGAGCCACTGGGGAAGCCTTTCCAGGAGAATAACACTTGTTAAATGAAAAAGCTTCCCTAAGTATTATCCCTGCCTTGAACAGGATTACGTAATGAAAAGTTGATTCTTTGCTGTAAAAGGAAATTTAGAAAAGATCCCTACGTATGAAAATAGAAATAAGAGGAATCTAGGCAATCTAGATTCAGAAAACCAGTCACCATTTATGAAGAACTTCACAGTCAAAAAGAAACTGGGAGGTGATTATTTTCAGTAAGGAAAAAAAAAGTCTTGACTTTTGACATACAGGTAATTACACACTTAACAGTATAGGTAGAACAGAGCTCACTTTGCTTCAAGGCAAATTTCTGTTAAGTAAATCCCATTTGCACTTTAATTTCTATTGTAGAACTTTAAAAATTGGTCCCCAGATATAACAAAATTGCCTGTAAAATCTACACACATAAATGGAAATATCTTTCTAACAAAACCTTGGAACCATTGTCTGTTAATGATACTGAGCTGTGATTTGCAAGACTTTTTAAACTGTGAGGGTAAAAATAGTCAGTTTAGGCACATACTGAAAGGTGACTGCTTTGCTTTCAAAGTGAAAGTCACTCACTCAGTCATGTCCGACTCTGCGACCCCAAGGACTGTAGCCTGCCAGGTTCCTCTGTCCATGGAATTCTCCAGGCAAGAATACTAGAGTGGGTTGCCACGCCCTTCTTCAGGGGATCTTCCCAACCTAGGGACTGAACCCAGGTCTCCTGCATTGCAGGCAGATTCTTGACATTTTGAGCTATCTGGGAGGCCCCTGCTTGGCTCTACCTTATTTTAAACTTAATTCTCACTGGAGGAGTGGCAGTCCATGCTTCCAAAACCTGCCAGAGTTCTGGTCAATCTTCAGTGATGCTAATGTTTCTGCCTTTATATCCAAAGAAATTCTTTTCTTTTTTCTCCATCACTGAACCTTCCTGGCTTCTTTCCAGGCATTTGAACCTGGACATATCTTTTAAGTACATAAGGGTGCCTTTAGGTAAAAGGAGAGAATTATCCAGATGACTTAGGAAAGGAATTCCTTGCTCCAGCATCAGCTGAGGCTCTAATGCCTAATAAGCATCAACAGATTGACAATCCAGGCTGAGCCTTTGGTTCCCACTCTACTGGTTTGACTTCTGGCTCAGAACAATTAGCACATCAGAATCATGGTCGCTGAAGTTGCTACTTGCTAGCTGGTTAGCAGAGCTGTATCCTATATACTGCCAGGAGAACAGAGTCACTGACCCTGGGGAGGCAGAAGGCACCTCGGAGCCTGAGATGTTAGAGGAACCACTCCTTAAAAACTTGTTTCCTGTCCTTTTTTCTTTTTCTTGGGTAGGAGTTGGGAAAAATATCAAGTTTTAATTGAAAATTTATGTTCAAAGACTTCCCTGATGGTCCTGTGGTTGAGACTTTGTGCTTCCACTTCAGGGGGCCTGGGTTCCATCCCTGGTCAGGGAACTAAGATCCTACATGCTGCGTGGTGCAGCCGAAAAAAAAAATTAAAATGGTATTTAAATTTAATAAAATTGCAAAAAGAATAAGTTATGTTCAACATTAGTAAGAGCACTGCTCCTGCTGCTGCTGCTAAGTCGCTTCACTAGTGTCTGACTCTGTGCGACCCCATAGACGGCAGCCCACCAGGCTCAGCCGTCCCTGGGATTCTCCAGGCAGGAACACTGGAGTGGGTTGCCATTTCCTTCTCTAACGCATGAAAGTGAGAAGTGAAAGTGAAGTCACTCAGTCATGTCTGACTCTTAGCGACCTCATGGACTGCAGCCTACCAGGTTCCTCCATCCATGGGATTTTCCAGGAAAGAGTACTGAAGTGGGCTGCCATTGCCTTCTCCAAGTAAGAGCACAGTAGAAGCATTTTAAAGTTCAGGCAAGTTGACCATGCAAAGATAAAAACTACTCTCACTCTCACATTTGCCCCTAGACTTTTTCTCCATATATAGTCACAGAAATTTGTGCATATATACACAGAAATAATTTTAACAAAAGTAGGATAATATACATCGATTCAACTTTCACTTAAACTTCAACGATTCACTTTCACTTAGTCAGCTATATTTCCACTTAATAAATATTCCTCTGGAGTAAAACTTTGAAATAGCTGCATTCTATTCCATTCATTTTATTTATACACCATCATTTATGTAATGGCTCTTGTTGAATGATCTTTTCTTTTTGCTCTATAATAAAGGATACTGTGATAAATTCTTTACTTGCATTTATTTGCACATATCCTGAATGGTTTGTAATTTAGCACTTGATCCCAACTATTTCTTTAGAATGAGTTTCTCAAAGTGAGTGGCCAGGGGTAAATGTATACACATTTGTAAAATTTTCAAGAAGTTTTTTCAGATTATCCCAGAAAAAAAGTTACGCCTGTATAAGGTTCATAATTTCTAGATGTTATTAATAAACTCTTAACAGTATAGCATTTTCCATCTGTGTTGTATTCAGGGTATATGGTTATTTGTTTTTATTATCTAGTCCTTTTTCTTAAGAGGGTCAGCTTTTCTAATTATGTTAATACCATTTGGCCTGGATGTTTTAATTTTGCCATCAGCCAAGTGGAGAGAACTTAAATAACGTTTGCAATACGCTGAGCATTCCCTACATGTTTTCTGTGTATATTAACTCATTTTATTACACAGCATCATCATACTTACGGTACAGATGAGAAAATTCAAGCCTGAGGGACTTAAGTAACTTATCTAAGGTTGCCAGCTGGAAGGTGGCTGCTGTTGTTTAGTCGATAAGTTATGTCCTACTCTCTTCGCCTCATGTACTGTAGCCCTCCAGGCTCCTCTGTCCGTTTTCCAGGTAAGAATACTGGAGTGAGTTGCCATTTCCTTCTCCAGGGAATCTTCCCAACCCAGGGATTGAAGCCACGTCTCCTGTGTTGGCGGATAGGCTCTTTAGCACTGGTTCCTGGGAAGCCCGGAAGATGGCTAGACTGGGATAAAAAATAATGAGACAAAAGGTGAGAAGCATATGATGGTATTATTCTAGCAATGTAATTCTCCCAAGGAGTATCCTTCAGGATGTAACCTCTGAGATTCTGCTGTGGCCCTTCTCAAGACAGCTACTCTTTGACCTCTGTTGTTATTGTAATTCAGTTGCTCAGTCATATCCAACTGTTTGCAACTCCATGCACTGCAGCACTCCAGGCTTCCTGTCCTTCATTATCTCCTGGAGTTTACTCAAATTCATTCTTTGGTCTCTACTGACTTTAAAAGTTTCATAAAGACCCCAAATGAATTTCATACCAAATTATTTTCTGTAGTTACACTTTTGTTTGGATAAAAGTCCAATCTTTCAAATTTAGTCATGTTAAAATATAATTATGAACATTCATGCCATGCATACTTGAAGTTCTTCTATGAAGCTCTTGCTTAAAATAGTAACATGCCTTACTGATGCAAGATTATATGTCTTGATTTTGGACAATACACATAGAATTGAATTCCAGAACTGGTACTGATACTTTATAGAACTGTTTACAACGGTAGAAAACTGCTTTTGACTGAAATGTGTAGGCATTCCACTTCAAGAGACAGAGCTGATATTTAGGACATTAATCCACTTATTGTAATTGAAGGTTTTGTAGGAATTATCCCATGGTCAGTAGAGGGAGTCTAATCTTGGGTCCTTTTGGGAGGATGGAGATTACCAATGAGGAAAACACATTCGAAACCTAAAAATGCCTGGTGGAGTTCAGGAAACTTGGTATGATCTGAGAATGGAAGGGAAGCTTTTAAGCTCAAGACAACTTCTGTCACCTAATTCATAGCTCTTATTAGATAATAATGTCTAAGTAGTATTATTATATCTAATTATTGTTTGTTGTTATGTAGTCACTAAGTCATGTCCGACTCTTTTGTGACCCCATGGACTGTAGCCCGCCAGGCTCCTCTGTCCATGGGATTCTCCAGGCAAGAATACTGGAGTGGGTTGCCATTTCTTTCCCATCTAAGTATTAGATTATAATAATTATTGTATATCAGATTTTAATAATATCTAATTATATATCCATGGATTAAAATTAATAATTCATTTTGTGTATGTGTAGGACCAACCATGTTGTTGCTGTTGTTTAGGTTCTAAGGCATGTCCTACTCTCTGTGACCTGATGGATTGCGGCACACCAGGCCTCCCTGTCCTTCACTATCTGGTGTTTGCTCAAACTCATGTCCATTGAGTCAGTGATGCCATCCAACCATCTCATTCTCTGTCATCCCCTTCTCTTGTCCTCAGTCTTTCCCAGCATCAGGGTCTGTTCCAGTGGGTCAGCTCTTTGCATCGTGACCAAAGTATTGGAGGTTCAGCTTCAAGCGTCAGTCCTTCCAATGAGTATTCAGGGTTGATTTCCTTTAGGTGACTGGTTTGATTTCCTTGCTGTCCATAGGACTCTTAGAGTCTTCTCTAGCACCACAGTTTGAAAGCATCAGTTCTTTGGTGCTAAGCCTTCTTGATGTTCCAGCTCTCACATCCATACATGACTACTGGATAAACCATAGCTTTGACATGGTTTTAGTGAAAAGAGGAGCAAAATGGAATCACCAAGCTGTTGGCACTCGGGCTTTCCACACGCTGGCCCCAGGTGCTAGAGGCCAGAAGGAATGAATGAGACACAGCAGATGTGAATTATGTGTGTGTAAGTCTTTTGAGGGCTTCCCTGGTGGCTCAGATGGTAAAGAATCTGCCTGCAATGTGGGAGACCTGGATTCAATGCCTGGGTTGGGAAGTTCCCCTGGAGAAGAGAATGGCAACCTACTCCAGTATTCTTGCCTGGGGAATCCCAGGGACTGAGGAGCCTGGCAGGCTACAGTCCACAGGATCCCAAAGAATTGGACACGACTGAGTGACTAACAAATCTTTTTGAGGATTAGTCCTACACTTAAGGGCTTCCCAGGTGGCACTAGTGGTCAAGACCGCCTGGCGATGTAGGAGACACAAGGGACACAGGTTCGATCTCTGGGTTGAGAAGGTCCCTTGGAGGAGGACATGGCAACCCCCTCCAGTATTCTTGCCTGGGGAATTGCATGGACAGAGGAGCCTGGCGGGCTATAGTCCATGGGGTCGCAAAGTGTCGGACACGACTGAAGCACACACAAATGCACGTGGGCCTCCACATAAAAGCTTTTTTATTCTTCTTCCACCACGTGATCCCTTACTCTGAGGCCTGAGAAGCAGGCTCACTCTCAGGGAAACAGGCATCCCTGGGCTGATCCAGTGAAAAACTGACCTGTGATAAAGCCATTTCAAAGTCCAGAGTACTGCCCTCTGTGGCCTACTGGGCGGGCTGGAGTGACAAATGGCCCGAGAGGTTGGGACCATGTAAATCTGTACTGGGGGATACGGCAGACAGGCCCCAGGAAATGGGGAGGGGGTCCCTGGGAGACCACCCACCATCTTGGCACTGTGGTCAGGCATCGCTGACTCATGCCGTCCACCATGCCAGGCCGGTGGGTCCTAGGAAGTCCCTCCCCAAGCAGCTATGAGCTGCCCTAGATCGTCAGCATAGAGACGGTGCAGTGTGTTTCAGATCTTTATACGGGGGTACCCAGGGCTTCTGTACCTTAATGTGGTGACAGCTACTGCCCAGGCAAAGCAAGCCTCGTGTCAGTATCTCCAGAACTGGCCTCCTTGCAGGACTCCTTCCTGAATCCTTATGTCTCCTTGCTCCCTGCTATTTCATCTCATTTCACCAGTCCTAGGAAATGAGGACCATTGGAAGAAAATGCTCTAGGTTCCCCCAGAAGAGTGCTAATAAGAATGATCAGCAGGGCTTCCCTGGTGGTCCACTGGTTAAGAATCTGCCTGCCACTGCAGGGGACCCAGGTTTGACTCATGGTCTGGGAAGATCCCACATGCCACAGAGCAACACGCACCATGCACCACAACTGCTAAAGCCCAAGGGCCCTAGTGCCTGTGTGCCCCAACAAGAGAGCCACCGCAGTGAGAAGCCTGTGCCCCACGGCTAGAGAGCAGACCCTGCTCGCCGCATCTAGAGAAAAGCCCTCACGCAGCAGCGACGACCCAGCACAGCCAAAAATTAAAGAAAGAATGATCAGCAATTAATTGTTACCCAGTTTAGAACTAATATATGGGCTCTCAGTGTTGAAAGATAAGACCTAAGAAGGGATTATTGCTTCTTTCTCTTACAAAGTGTGTTTAATGTCTTACACCAAACAGGCATGAGACAAATTAATCGAACAGCTTTTTAAAAGTGCCCCTTTTTGAGCCAGCAGTCTGTTCCATGAAGAGGAAGGCAGAGCTGTTGGCATTCCCAGATGAATGCCTGCGAGTGGTACCAGGCTGGATGCTGGCAGCCTCCAGGGATCTATGCCTTAGGCCAAATCACTGAAGCCAATTCCTCTTGGAGTTTTAGCTCCTGATAATGATGATGGCGCTTTGATAATCCATGCAGGCGCTGCTGCAAAGTAGCACCTGGGACAGTCATTTAAAGAAATTTGTGTCTGTCATATTTTCTCACGGTTGGTGTCTATATCTACATTTCCACAGTTTTTCACTCTTTGATATATAGACCAGGAGTCTCTGTGCTTTGCTCTGACATTTATGGGCCATGGTATTCCTTCCCTTGGATTATTCTCATACAGTTTGTGGTACCCAAAGAGGGAAGGATGAAGGATGCCCCATAGTAATTTTTTTTCCCCACAGCTACTAATTAATCTCTGGGAGGATTTGGTTCCTCACAGCAAATCATAATGCCAGGTGGCGCTAGTGGTAAAGAACCCGCCTAACAACGCAGAAGATGTAAGAAAAGCAGGTTGGATCATTGGATCGGGAAGATCCCCTGGAGAAGGAAATGGCAACCCACTCCAGTATTCTTACCTGGGAAATCCCATGGACAGAGGAGACTGGCGGGCTACAGTCCAAGGGGTCACAATGAGTCAGACATGACTGAGCACACACGTACTACTGCTACACCTCACAAACATTATGCATGTGCTAAAGGCAGGTGGAGCATGTCAGTGTTTTGTAAAAGTTTTCAAAGAAAAACCAAAACACAGCAAAGTTACAGAAATGAGAAGTTTGCATGTTATCATTGGATTGGAACTTGGATTGGTAGAACATATACCGATTTGGGGGAGTTACAAAAAAGTTTTAAGAGATTTGATTAATATGATTGAAGACTGTTAATTTTGAGGAACATATTGGAAGAAAAAAATGACTTGAAGGGAAAACAAATAAATAAATAGATACAAGGATAAAAGTTGCATTTGACTAGCTAACCTCTCCGCTGTGAGCCCTTTTCACATAAATGTGTCATTTAAAATTTAATCAGTCTCCTCATTACAAACCTCAACTTAAATTCCATTGAAAATACTTTTTCAGATGTATGTAGCTAGTCATTCAGTCATATCCAACTTTGTGACTTCATGGAGGCCCACGAGCTTCCTCTGTCCATAGGATTCTCTAAGCAGGAATACTGGAGTGGATTGCCATTCCCTTCTCCTGGGGATCTTCCCCACCCAGGGATTGAACCCAGGTCTTCTGCATTGCAGGCAGATTCCTTACCATCTCAGCCACCCATGAAGCCCTTTGCAGATTTATAATAGCATTTAATCTATATTACAAATCATTCACAAAATGAAATTATAAACCCTCATTTCCCGACAATTCCTTTTGAGATTGGTTCATATAGAGTCAGCTGAGGTTAGTGAATAGTACATATCCAAAAAGAAGTAGGGGAAATAATGTTTGTTAGTACAGTGAATACCAGTAACGGTTCTGTCTGCTGTCAAGTCTGCTCTTGGCTTGTCACCATTGATTACTTCTTTTTTAAATTTATTTTTAATTGAAAGATAATTGCTTTACAATATTGCTTTGGTTTCTGCCATACATCAACATGAATTATACACAGGTATACATATGTCCCCTCTCTTAAACCTCCCTCCCACCCCCTACCCTTTCCCACCCCTCTAAATTGTTACAGAGCCTTGGTTTGAGTTCCCCAAGGCATACAGCAAATTTCCGCCGGCTATCTATTTTACATACGGTAGTGTATATGCTTCCATGCTACTCTCGCCATTCGTCCCACCCTCTCCTTCCTCCCCCTACCATGTCTGTAGTCTGTTCTCTGTGTCTGTGTCTCCGTTACTGCCCTGCAAATTGTTTCATCAGTACCATCTTTCTAGATTCTGTTCCCATTGATTATTTCTAAATGGTGTTTCTGACAAAGCTGTGCCCTGGAGAAGTTTAGATACTTCTTTTTAGAGTAGTCTGGTACCAGGAAAGGAGGGAGACACCGTGGTGTTGTGAAAAGATAGCTGCTATGAATAACAGCTTAATTTATAACTTGCTCTGTGCCAGGGTCCACGCTGAGCGCTGAGTGCTCACAGCTCCCAGCAATGATGCTGAAGATACTTCCTGCTATTGCCTCTGAGACTCAGAGACATCCAGTCACTTGCCCCATGTCACACAGCAGGGAATAGCGGATCCCAATAGCCTGGTTGTTGGAAACCGTGCATTTCTCCTATGCCTCTCACGAGATTCAGTTTCTGAAGTTATTTTTACCAAGAAATTGTGCTGTGGGCAGATTTCTTTAATTTTTTATTTTACAGTGACTTCTGGTCCCCCTTTTCCATATCTTGTGCTTCTGAATTATTATTCATCACTGTAGTCAAATTGATGATTTTTGACACCTTGATTAGTACATTCTCAGGATGGGTGGGAATTTACATGGTATTTCAAGCTATATTGAGAGACTAGTTAGCACTTTAGGACAAATAAGTGGCAAATTGCTTATCAAGGTAAATAAAAACTCCAATTTTATACCACTACCACTAATATTGTCATACTACTGAATTTATTATTTATTCCTCCGTGCTAAAATCTGTGTTTATTTTTTTTTAATTTATTTCACTGAAGTATGGCTCAGATGGTCAAGAATCTGCCTGCAATGCAGGAGACCAGGGTTCAATCCCTGGGTCAGGAAGATCCCCTGGAGAAGAGAATGGCTATCCACTCCAGCATTCTTGCCTGGAGAATCCCATGGACAGAGGAGCCTATCGGGCTGCAGTCCATGGGGCCGCAGAGAGTCATACATGACTGAGCGACTTAACACACTTACAGTTGATTTGCAATGTTGTGTTAATTTCTACTGTATAGCAAAGAAATTCAGTTATACATAAATATACACTTAATTTTTCATATCCTTTGGAATCTGTTAAGTTTATTTTTAAATTTTATTTTATTGAAGTATAGTTGATTTACAGTGTCATGTTAATTTCAACTGTACCAAAGTGGTTGTTATACATAAATATACATCTTCTTTTTCATATTGTTTGTAATGTAAGGTTTTTTTTAATTTATTTTGTTGAAGTATAGTTGATTTACCGTGTCATGTTAATTTCTACTGTGCAGCAAAGTGATTCAGTTATACCTATATATATACACATTCTTTTTCATATTCTCTGGAATCTGTTAAGTTGAAGGAAGCTGGTCATACCATACATTGATTTAACCACTCTTTGTTTCTCTAGATTGGAAGAAAAACAAGAATGCACTTTAAAAACCACTTCTGGTTTATAAGGTGACCCATCAATCCTCACAGTGACAGGAATCAAGATGATTTTGTCTGCAGGGTTTCATTTATTAAAATTTAATTTGCTCCTGCGCTTGGCTCTGGTCGCTCTGTGCTAGCAAACTAGCTATAATTAGATTAGCAGCCTGCTAAACGCTGGTGACAGCTGAGCCTCAGAGAGCATGTGCCGGATTCCGCCCCAGCCGCTCCTCATTGGTTGCCAGCCGTGCTGCTCGCCGGTTTGATAGGTTTCCACAGAACTCTTTATGCTGCATTGGAGACACGGATACAGAAATACTCCGCTGCGTCCTGGCCACGGCCGAGGTGCTTAGCTGGTAACGTTACAGGAGGAATCGGGCACCCAGGAGAAGGCGGTCGTCTTTGTTGTGAGAGCAGGGCAGTCACCGGCTGCTGAAAGGGCTCAGGGAAAAAGTTTCAGCTCATGGTAATTACTTTGCATCTTTATCTCGCCTGCAAAACACGGCCATGCATGAAATGAAGCGTGCTCATCATGTCATCTGCTTAATTTGATCTTGCTTTTGTTAATATCACGCACCCCTCCAGCGTTCCGTCTCAAATATGCTCTCCCGGAGAAGGCTGAACTGGTAAACAACCAGCTTCTTCGTGCGGGAATCTTGTTTTTACCTGGATGCTAGAGTGCAAGTGCTGGGGAGCAAATCTTACTGGTTTCTCTGCTGTTTGGGGGAGCCCGACGCTGCATCCATTTAGGTGTCTCTGGAGGTGCGTTTTGGTACCCGGGCGACTTTGTTTGCACGGGTCCGGACTCTCCTGAATAATGAGCCCTGGAGGAGAGTTCGGAGAATCACACTTTAATTAGGACAGAGCCGTGGCCCTCCTGGTGTCAGCGCAGGGTCTCAGCTTCAGAAGTAACCTCTATTGTTTCTTCAAAGATCTGTGCAGCCTTCATTTTGGATGGGTTCTCTTTGTTTCCCCTTCTGTAGTTTTCATGAAGCCTCTTTCTTGTAGAGGATGTTTGCATATCCCATTCTTCCAGAGACACTGCAAGGTGTGTATTTGCCCTGTGCCAGACAGAATTTTTGACTCAGGCTTTGTTTAACAGGGATGTTGTTATGGGGAGTTGACATCACAGAAGGTGGGGTTCTTGCCACTTTGATGTTTGACAACATTTAAAAATTTCTGTTTGTGGTTGCCTGGATGATTTTGCAAATCAAACAGTAAATAATCTTGAATTCTGTAATAAAGATGTTGCATTGGGAAGGAGGAAATATTTAAACAGCCAAGGCTGAGCTTAAAGAAACGCAAGCAAATGCACTCCAAGTGTTTGCTTTTCAGCGTATCTAGAGTACAGCTACTCTGTGGAGTTCTATTTTACTGGGAAAGAGCCCCCTTGCCACTGTTTAGCCCCCAGACTTAAAAATTGATGTCCTCACTGTATCAGACGGTGGAGACCACAGAAACTTGTGTATTGAGTCACCAGTCACACGGCTGGCTGACTGCCACCATGCGTCTAGGATCGGTGGAGAACCCTGCTGGTATCTGAAAGCCGTCAAGAATTATCTCCCTACTCCTGAAAAGCCAGACATTGCCATTTAAGAATCTGGTTAAAATAATTGCTTTGAATTGAAGCTGTAATCTGGCTCAAGGCGTTCAGTGTGTTCTTTGGTGGAGGACAACTTCAGAATACTAACTGTGGTTTCCTCCCCACCCATACCTCCCAGCCCCTGCAAATTCCCTCCCTAATCCTTTCCTGGGGCATACTCTTTCTCCCACATAATGGTTTGTAAAAAAGAACAAGGAATATTGGGAAAGTTTGTCGTTTGTGGTGATAGGGTGTTGTCTGTAATAAGTTGGATGCGGTTCCTTGTCATCCGGCATCTCAGTTTTGAGATACTGTGTCTGGTGAGATGGTCAGTGGAGGAGTCCCCCTGCAGCCAGCTCTGACTTCCTCTTCGGACGCCCCGATAATGGAAACCACACCCCTGGTCACATCTCACCAGGTTGCGTAGAGGGGGCAGAGGGCATGGTCCAGTTCCTGGCTTTGCTCTTCCTCGCCCGCCTCTTCATTTTTGCCTGACCTGCTCCCTGTGCAGATGTGGAAAGTAACCTCCTACCCACAGACGGGCTTGGACCGACACTTGGGGAGGAATTAATTGATGTGATCCCATCCTTGTCTCTCCCCTTTCCTTCTCTGAATCTCATAAAACACTTCCTAAATTACCTTGGCCTTAGAGCATTCTAAGAAGTTGACTGTCTTAAAAGTAAATTATTGTTGCCCAACGTACTCCCTGTGAACCTCCCTGCGAGCATCTCGTTAGGCTCTGCATCACAGGAAGCCAAGGGAGGTAGTTCTGGCTGATGCTGACTCTCAGGCTTGGATCCTGAGACTTGCTGTGTCTAGAAGGAACTTATTAAAGATGTAAACATTAATATAACAGTGTGTGAATATTGTGTAGTGATTTACTATGATATCCTAGAAGATCTTTTAACATACACTAAAGGGGCATTTTTCTTTTCTGATAGCACCAAATAAATTGTTATTTGTGTTGTTGCAAAGTAACAAAATCTGCACTTTATCTTCAGATGAATCACATCTTAAGTTTTTTTAACTACAAGAAGGGAAATCTATGTATTTCTGAGATAAAGAAGTAAAAATTAGTGTCTGAGGCACTTGAACATTTTGTTCTTATAATTCTATAGCTCTTTATTGATGATTGACATTTCTGACCTACCAAAAATAGGTCTGTGAGCATGAACTAGAGTATAAAACATATAGTAATTTAAAAGTAAAGCATTATCTTATATAAGTGATGCTTTGTAACTTTTTCTTTTAGAGTTTTATAATCACAGTAGGAAAAATGATAATCAGATTAAAAGTGAAAAGTCCTTCCATGTAAAACTTGATGTTCCACAAAGAAGCTGAGGTGAACAGGGTCTGAAAGTTCTAGTGGAAAGAAAGGAGGAATGGTCAGTCAACACCGTGAAGTGAAGAGCTGCAGAGTTGTACCTGCAGGTGGCTTTCTGGCTGGTTCCCTGGGCAACTCTGGTATCAGAAGCACTGAGGGAGGGACTTCCCTGGTGGTCCTAGGGTTGAGACTGTGTCTTGCAATGCACAGGACTTGGATTCAGTCCCTGGTTGGGGAACTCGGATGCCACGTGCCACAGAGCCACCAAGACCCAACACAGCTAAATTAAATAAATAAATTTTTTTTTTTTTAAAAAAAAGCACTGAAGGGAGTCTGGCATTATATTGCAGGGTTGACACTCCAAAACCTGGCCTGGAGACATTAGGCCTCTTCTAGGGGCTTCCCAGTTGGCACTAATGGTAAAGAACCTGCCTGCAGATGCAGGAGACAAAAGAGATGTGGGTTCGATCCCTGGGTTGGGAAGATTCTCTGAAGGAGGGCGTGGCAACCCACTCCAGTATTCTTGCCTACGAAATCCCATGGACAGAGGAGCCTGGTAGGCTGTGGTCCATAGGGTTGCAAAGAGTCAGACTCGACTGAAGCAACTCAGCACGCATGTGTGCACTCAGTATCACTTGTGGTCTTATTTGTGGTCTGTAATAAATGTCATAAATAGAAAGTATCAGTCTTTTCTTCCTCCTATTTTTGCTTCTCAGAATGCACACTAGATTGTTGCATGAAAGTATTTTTATTTTGATAGATTTATATCATGTGGGATTCTAAAAAAAAGTTTTAATATATCCAGTAATTTAAAAATGCATCCTTGGGAGTTCTGTGGTGGTCCAGTGGTTAAGACTTTGCCTTACAATGGAGGGGGTGTGGGTTCGATCCCTGGTCAGTTAGCTAAGATACCATATGCCTTATGGCCAAAAAAACAAAACATAAAAAACAAGCAATATTGTAACAAACTCAATAAAGACTTTAAAAATAGTCCACATGAAAAAAATCTTTTAGAAAATAAAGAAATAGAAATGCTTCTTAAAGGAATCTCAAAATACCTTCCTAACTGTTGTGCTCTTAGTAATTCAGGGATAGCTTTTGAAACTGCCTGCATTGCCAGGAGTCATCATCTGCTATTGGATGCCTGTTGGTTCTTTTATTTGTTTAATTAGCTCTTTTATATACTTCAATCATTTATTTTGTATGTGGTCATTAAAGAGAAGCCCGTAAAACCTGGGCTTGGAATATAACACTTCTGTTTGACCTTACTATGATTAAGGCCTTCTGCTCTCCTTTTACATTTGATGGAATTTAGACAGATTTTCGGGGCTTCCCTGGTGGCTCAGTGGTAAAGAATCCACCTGCCAGTGCAGGAGATGTGTGTTTGTCTGGGAAGATCCCCTGAAGAAGAAAATGGCAACCCACTCTATATTCTTGCCTGGAGAATCCCATGGACAGAGGAGACTGGCGGGCTACAGTCCACGGGGTTGCAAAGAGCTGGACACGACTTAGGGACTAAACAACAACCACCACCACCTTTATACTTGCTGTCTGTGGTTAAATATGTCCTTGCAAAAGTTGTCAAAGCAAGAACACTGAGCTTGTAAATGAAATGGTTATAGAAGAACTAGCGCAGTTAGGTTTACCTCCCTGTTTGTTATTGTTTTCTTTCAAGGTTATTGACCAAGTTTTAAAAGAATTGTCGTTTTCTGTTATTGTGTACAGTTAATAGCCTGCTTATTTTTGTCAAATAGAAAAGCAATAGCCGTCTCTTTTTTGCCTCTATTTTTAGCTATTTCGTGCAGTGGAGAGTACTTGAAGGGAGCAAGGATTCCCTGCGATTCCTGCCTGCAACTGGGCAAACACTTATTCCCCTCTCAGGTAAGTCAACTGCTTTGTTTTGATCCATTCTGAGCAGAAGATATTGATTCTCTCTGAAACCCATGTCAGTATGGCACTAAGACAGAGAGACAGAGGTTTCAGATACTTTGCTATCTGGCAAAAAAAAAAAAAAAAAAGGCATTCCGCTATTGAGGTCCTGCAGGACCAAAAATATTGATAAGAGTAATGATGACTTCCTTTCCCAGGGGTTTCCATGTTGTTGTTGACATGTCTTCTGGCAGTTACAGTCTTTTAAGGGCTGTGTCATATTAATAGTTACTAGTAATCTCCCTCATATCTGGAAGTACATGAATTTGAAGACAAAATGAAATGAATGAACAGTGAGAAGCACTATGTACTTGGGGAATGAGGTGCTGCTTTCTGGCTGGCCTAATGCTGTGGGGCTAGCAGCAAGTACCCTGGGGTTTGGGACACAGAGATCTCTGTGGGACAGCCTCCCACGGGAAGTCACGTCTAGAGGGCAGAACCTCGATGCCAACCAGGGGACAGGCCGAGAGGGTGGGGCAGGTATTAGAGGATGGAATGTTTGTGTCCATCCTGGGAAAGACTGAAACCAAAAGGAGAAGAGGGCGGCAGAGGATGAGATGGTTGGATGGCGTCACTGACTCAATGGACATGAGTTTGAGAAAGCTCCAGGAGATGGTGAAGGACAGGGAAGCCTGGCGTGCTGCAGTCCATTGGGTTGCAGAATCAGACATGACTGAGCAACTGAAGAATAACACAACAACATAAAGGACATTGCTGGGTGCTTTGTCCCACGTCCACACCACTACCGGATTCCTTCCTGATGGTGAGCGTGGAAGCTTCCTGTATCCAGACACATCTTCTCATGACGGAGCTGAGGAAGTGGCTGAGCAGAGATCAGTGTCTAGGGGCTTCCTCCGCTTTGACAGAGGGACTGAGATCCCAGCGTCACCAAATGAGGTTGGGGATATTTAGGAAAGAGAGGCAGCTCTCTGGTTAACACAGGTCTGCAGGGACCTGACAGGTGGTGAAAGCAACCCTTATGAAATCACTAAGTTTGAGCCTTGGTGTCCATGTCTCCGAGTGACCACGTGCTTTGGTTTCATTGCCAGCCTTCCTCCAGCCTCTTTGCCAGCATTCATATGTAACACACCTTTTTACCTGGACAGCATACCACGCATTTTATAGTTGTTTATTATTGCATCATGCAGAACTTTATTGGGTAGATGGTGTTGGCCTCCAGCAGTCTCAGCATCTAACTCAGGCTGACAGATAAGAATCAGCTCCTGCCTAGTGGAATTCTACAATGTGTGGAAAGAGAGATTCAAGAAAAAGCCAACAACACGTATCAGTGATCTACCCTGAAATCCATCAATGTTATCACTATGTCACCTTATCCCAGATGTGAGAAGCTCTGACATGAAAGCCTTGGGCTCCTTTTGGCTGGAGGAAACTCAGCGTCTCCTGTTCCCAGCCCCCAGGTCATAGAAAGGCACCTGCTCACAGGTGGGTTTTATGGAGGTTGCCTCCAACAGAGCCTGTCTTCCCAACTCCACTTGTTCTAGGAGCCCACCCCTCTTGATTTGCACTCAAGTGCAGAGTTTTCTGGAATATGAGACTTTCAAGTGCTAAAAGCAGGACAAGTCCCCAGCAACAAGGGGCGTCTTCATCCCTCTTATGATTCCCTGTACCATCCCTCTCCCCTCCACCCAACAGCTGGCTCCTGACAGTAAGGGAATTGGCCGCCCAGGTGACGCAAGTGGTAAACAACCTGCCTGCCAGTGCAGGAGACAGAAGAGATGTGGATTTGATCCCTGGGTCGGAAGATCCCCTGGAGGAGGAAATGGCCGTACCCTTTAGTATTCTTGCCTGGAGAATCCCATGGAGGAGCCTGGAGGGCTGCAGTCCATAGACTTGCAAAGAGTCAGACATGACTGAACACACATGCACAGTAACCAGGAAAGTACTGGGCATGGGAGGCGGAGTAGACACAGGTGTAACAGCTCCTCCGCTTACCGGCCCTGCCAGTGGCTTTCACCTCAAGCCTCAGTTACCTACATCACAAGTAAGAATACAGACACACTCCTAAGGATTTGGGGAAGGTCACATGGCAGCCACAGGAAGTGTCAGGGCAAGTGTAGGCCTGGAAGAGTAGGGCCATTCTTCCTGCCTCCTGGATAGGCTGCCTGGAGGAGATAGTGAGTTACCTTCACAGACATCATTGTCTTTAGCTTTGTCAGTATTACTGTTTGGCCAGATCTTACATCGGGGAGATGAGAAAGGAGTCAGCCCTGTCAGTCATTAACACAGTGTCGCCAGGTTGTAAGCTCTGGCTCTGGGCCCCTGTGTCTAATTCTCAAATAATGCCAAGTCACTGTGTGTTGCTGCTGCTGCTGCTAAGTCTCTTCAGTCGTGTCTGACTCTGTGCGACCCCATAGAAGGCAGCCCACCAGGCTCCCCCGTCCCTGGGATTCTCCAGGCAAGAACACTGGAGTGGGTTGCTATTTCCTTCTCCAATGCATGAAAGTGAAAAGTGAAAGTGAAGTCGCTCGGTCGTGTCTGACTCTTCACGACCCCATGGACTGCAGCCCACCAGGCTCCTCCATCCATGGGATTTTCCAGGCAAGAGTACTGGAGTGGGGTGCCATTGCCTTCTCCCATTGTGTGCTAGTTACTTTAAATTGTTTTTGTATCAGTTTTCTCTTAGCTAAGCTAGAAACAGACAAAAAGTACTCTAGAGATTGCTATGAAAAGCATAGTTTCTGTCTTATTGTACAAATGTTTTCAGTTGTTTTAGGCTATTTTCACTTGTAAAGTTTGTTAAAACTTTGTTCTTTTCTGAGTTTACAAATGCCAAATAAGTCGCCTTATGAAGAATATGTATTATTATTGTCATTAACATTTCTCACCACTCCTCGATGGGTTCATTTAAGATTATTACGTTTTAAAAGTACAAGATGGGTCTTTTTTTTTTTTTTTTTTTGAAAGTGGTCCCTTCTTTAAGGAAACTAAAAGAGAAAAGGCAGGCATAAAATGACCTTATCATGTTCTTTGGGTCAAACTGTTGAGTGTTTTCAGCCTAGAAGCTCAGTGTTCCTGTGTAATGTGTATGTGAGTCACTTTTCTGGGGACACACAGCCACCAACCTTTGTGCATTATTCATGTGATTGAATTTCAGGAAGTAAGTTATAATGTTCCCTTTGGTTGTAGTTGCTTGTTATCTTAATCAAACTTAAGTAATTGATAAAGTCAGTCTTCTCCCAGAAAGTCACCTTTTTCAAAACCTCTCGGGATGGAGTTTCGTTCCTTTAGAGCGTGAGTGCTGGGGACTTGAGATTGCTGGCAGCAGAAACAACCTTGCACGCTTGTTTGTGTGTTAAATGGCCCTGACCGGGTATACCTGCTAGCTTTCCACGTCGCTTCTTCTCCATCTCAGTGTCTCACGAAGCTGGTCATCTGCAGAAAGGAATCTAGTTCTTGTCCCTGACTCATCTACCTTTCATGCCCTCATCTCTGACTTCTGCCTTTTCCCACATCAGCTCTCTGCCAGGCGAGTGACTCCGACCGAGCTCAGGTTACACCAGGCCTGTCGGGTGGCTCCTCGAAACTGGCAAGGCTGACCTTGAGCAGGTCTACTGGGGCCAGGGAGAGCCGGCCGCCAACAAGAACCTGACCTGGCTCACTGCCTTTTAGAAAAGAAGAGGGAGATAGGGAGAACCTCTGGAAATAGCAGCTGGGATTTCAGTTGTTTTATTCCTCTCATAAAAATTGTATAGACTTTTGGGAGAATAGAAATAGGGATATTCCCCTCTCCAAAATAAAACTCTAGGACTTCCCTGGTGGCCCAGTGCTTGAGACGTCACCTTCCAATGCAGCAGGTGCAAGTTCCATCCCTGGTCAGGGAGCTAAGATCCCCCATGCCTTGTGGCCAAAATAAAAAACATAAAACAGGAGCAATATGGTAACAAATTCAATAACGACTTTAAAAATGGTCCACATAAAAAAATCTTAAAAAAATATATATAAAGTTTATATATATAAACTTTATTTATAAAGTTTATATATATAAAGTTTATTAAAAAATCCTCTATTTGTGAGGATTTAGCACACATTTCGGAGAAGGCAATGGCACCCCACTCCAGTACTGTGGCCTGGAAAATCCCATGGACAGAGGAGCCTGGTGGGCTGCAGTCCATGGGGTCACAAAGAGTCAGACACGACTGAGCGACTTCACTTTCACTTTTCACTTTCATGCATTGGAGAAGGAAATGGCAACCCATTCCAGTGTTCTTGCCTGGAGAATCCCAGGGAAGGGGGAGCCTGGTGGGCTGCTGTCTGTGGGGTTGCACAGAGTCAGAAATGACTGAAGCAACTTAGCAGCAGCAGCACACATTTATTAATAT
>NW_011494680.1:10657568-10659662 GCF_000754665.1 Bison bison bison
ACATTTATTATGAAATTCAAGAAGCCACTATTGATTGCAATTTAAATTATTAAATTACCAATTAAGTGATTTGGCATACTTAAAATGCTCTTTTCTTAAATGAAAGACATATTCTGTAGGTTGCTGTGTGTATAGTTTGTTGTTCATTATTAATGTCTGTTACATTGTAAGTCAGTTCATTGTCAATGTAGTTTTTTTCTGCAAGGAGTAGCAGAAAAGTTAAGGCTGTTGTCTATGGAAGGCCTGCTCTGGAGCGGGGGTCACAGCCCCCCTGCAGTCTTCACATGTCCTGTAGATTAGTCTTTGTGGTTTAGACAATGGCACAAGAATCAAAGAGGTTAACCTCATACAGAGGGTGACCATGTGACCAGACACACGCTGGGTATAACACCCAGGTCCACCTTGACTCTTTTGTCAGACCCCAGACCTGAATAGCATTGCTTACTGATAGAGTCATAAATGGAATGGGAAGATTGGTTGAGGAAAATTGGGCTATGGGGAAAGGGGTGGGAAAGTTTCCAGAGAACACAGCTGCCTGGTGGAATATTATGAGACCTTAGAAGCCAGAGGCTTCCCTGGAGGCTCAGTGGTAAAGAATTCACCTGCAGTGCAGAAGATGCAGGTTCGATCCCTGGATTGAGAAGATCCCCTGGAGTAGGAAATGGCAACCCACTTCAGTATTCTTACCTGAAAAATCCCATGGACAAAGGACCCTGGCATGGGCTACATTCCATGGGGTTACAAAAGGGTCAGAGATTACTGAATGACTGAGCATACATGCTGGAAACCAGGCCAAGTTCTCAATGAATAACAAAAGGGAAGAGGCCAAAAAGTCAAGTGATAAAGAGGGCATCAGAGCAGGTGCATGAGAGAGAGAGGAAGACACCTTCAGAGTGATCAGACCCTCCTGTCTGGTCTGTTCTCCAGCCTGCTGGGTGTCTGCTGCATCACTGTGATTGAGAAAGCATTTGTGTGTTTTGAATACTGACATTCAAAACCACATGACACTGCTCAGGACTGTGTGATCCTTGAGCACTGGAGTATCCTCTCCACGCTGGTCTCCAGTAGCCCAATGCTGTGGTCTCAGTGGGTGTGTGTCCCTCCCCAGATTCCTACGCTGAACTCTGGGTGGCTCCTGTGATGGTGTTAGGAGCTGGGGCCTCCAGGCAGTGCTGGAGTCCTGAGGGTGGGGCCCTCCTGAATGAGATTAGTGCCCTCTACAGAGAACGCTCCAAGGAGAAGCCCCACCACTTCTGCCATGTGAGGACACAGTGGGGAGGCTGCAGCCAAGAAGAAATCCCCACCGGAACACAACCATGCTGGCCCCGTGATCCTGGATGTCCAGCCTCCACAACTATGGGAAATAAACATTTGTTGTTCATAAGCCACCCAGTCTATGGCATTTGATATATATATAATATATACATATTATATATATAGTAGCCAAAACATAAGTAAAACACCTAGGATAAAGGTAGTTGCTATATAATACAGGGAGCCCAGCCTGCCACTCTGATGGCCTAGAGGTGTGGGGTAGGGGGAGGGGAGGGAAGCTTAACAGGGAGGGGATACATATGTATAATTATGTCTCAATCACATTGCTGTACAGCAGAAAACAACACAACACTGTAAAGTAATTTTCCTCCAATTAAAAACTAAATTTAAATGGATAAGAAAGCTATGGTACATATACACAATGGAGTATCACTCAGCCATTAAAAAGAAAACATTTGAATCAGTTCTAATGAGGTGGATGAAACTGGAGCCTATTATACAGAGTGAAGTAAGCCAGAAGGAAAAACACCAATACAGTATACTAACGCGTATATATGGAATTTAGAAAGATGGTAACAATAACCCTATGTACGAGACAGCAAAAGAGACACTGATGTATAGAACAGTCTTATGGACTCTATGGGAGAGGGAGAGGGTGGGAAGATTTGGGAGAATGGCATTGAAACATGTAAAATATCATGTATGAAACGAGATGCCAGTCCAGGTTCGATGCATGATACTGGATGCTTGGGGCTAGTGCACTGGGACGACCCAGAGGGATGGTATGGGGAGGGAAGAGGGAGGAGGGTTCAGGATGGG